>NW_025336087.1:26755277-26916071 GCF_004798865.1 Varanus komodoensis | reverse complement strand
AGAATCAATGATGTTTCCATCCAAATATGCTATCAAAACATTAAAAACCCAATAAATTGAAGTGGTGAGCAAGGGTAGTTCATTTATCCCTACTCAGGACACTGAGAGTACCTGAAATGTCTCTTCATATAAGGGGCTTTAGTAGAGACACTGTCAAGATACCTGGAAAGATTTCACCCAGCCCAGTGAATACTTTTTAATAAAAACATCTGCAACAGTAAGTTTCTCCCAACAAAGAATGAACAAGATATATTTATCCAGATGGCCAGTATGGTTTCAGGCCACCCAGAAAGCTGAACCTTAGTACATCCAAAGACTAAGGGATTACTAAAAAAACCTGAAAAGTTAATACTTTATAAGAATTACAATGTGAGGCTTTTACTAAAGCTAGCCATATAAGGCAGAATGTTCATAAAGAAATGTGGAGTAGCATCAGAAACAGAGATTAATCCTTTGGGTATACAAGTTTCATTATCAATGTGCATAAGTATCTTTAGTGTAGTGAGGAACTCATTTCAGCTTGATTTTGATCAGAGGTTATTCCATTTGCACCTCCTGGAACTAAATGCAGACCCAAATACCATGTGCAGTCTCAGGGCCCTGGCTTGTGATGTGACTGATGCATTAAAAATGTGCACATTATTGGAAAAATGCATGCAAAATGTGCCTATTTGAGAAATGCATACAATCATGTTTTAGACAGCCATGCTGGAGCAGAACAAGGTTCATCTAGTCCAGATTCATTTCATGCAGCGGACAAGAAGCTACGACCAGGAAACCCATTGTGGTCAACAGCACGCTTCTTCCCATATTGCCCGGAAATGTGTATATAGACATACTGCTTCTGATACAGGGAGGTAGCTGGACTCATAGCCAGCTACACTTATTCCCTGTGAACATGTGCAAGCCTCACTGAAATCTATCCAAATTAACCACTATTATTGAAATTCATGGAAGTAATCCCATAGCTGTGCATTGTGAGAACTATTTCCGTTTGTCCTGCATGACTTTCATGGGATGATCCCAGATTCTGTAAGCTGTCTTGAGGCTTCCTGAGCTTGTTGCAAAGGACGGCATAGATATGTTTTAATTAAATTAAAATTAAATTAAATTAAATTCTGGTATTTTGAATGAATGAAAATAATGTCTCCCTATCACTTTTTCCACACCATATATAGTTCTGTATACTTGTTATGCCTTCCTTACCTGCCTTTTCTCTAAATTAAACAAGTCAAATGTTATAACCTCTCTTCACAGGAAAGCAGTTCCAGCCCCTTGATTATTTCATTTGCCATTTCTGCCCCTTTCTACACTCTAGGTATCCTTTTTTAGGTGTATTTACCAGAAATGGGCACTTTATACATGGCCACACCATGTGTTTGTATGGGATGATATTGGCAGTTCTATTTTCAGTTCTTTTCCTAATTATGCTAATATAGAGTTCATCTTCTTCATTTGCATTGAGATAGCCTTCACAACTTGGCTAATGGTGAATCATTATTAGCTCAGATCTCATCAGTTTATATCTGAAGTTTGAATTCTTTGTCCCAGTGTGCATCATTTAACATTTGCTTACTTTGACTCTCATTTGCTATTTTGGTGCCCATTCTCCCAGTTTGGAGAGATCATTTTGGAACTTCTCACATTACTATTTTGCCTTAACCACCTGAATTAATTTGGTGTCATCAGCAAACATGACCACTTGACTGCTCACTCTATCTGGGATCATTGATGAAAAACATTCGTCCTAATACAGAACCCTTTTGACCCCAGTGAATGCATCCCTCTACTGGAAGAATGTGCCATTTATTCCCACTTCCCACTTCCTGTTCTTCAATCAATTACTGACCCATAAAAGAACCCCTCCTTTTATTCCATGACTGCTAAGCTTGCTGGTGTTGTTGACATTGACGAAATCCTTTTAGATATCAAGGTAAACTGTGTCTACCATATAACCCCATTCACAAATGTATTAGATACTTACAAATAACTCTAAAGGGTTCTTTGAAAGTATTCTTTGAAAGGTCTCTAAAGAGAGAAGACTTAACTTGATGCTGATTCTTTCTTGGCAGGGCTTGTTCCTCTATACACCTACAAATGCTATATTTCAAAGCTTTCATTCAATCTACCCAGAATGTATGTTAAAGTAACTGCCCTGTATTGTCCCAGGTCCCTCAGATTCCAATTTGGAACCAGTGTTACATTCTCCAGTCATCTAATAGACAGGCTGCTTTTAGGAACATGACGCTACTTATTTTTTTCAGAATATCAGGAATTTCAAATTTAATTTTTTAAGGAAATCTAAGATAGTTATCATTTGGATACAGGGATTTTCTTAATGTTTTATTGCATTATTATCGCCTGCTTGCATCTCCTTTGTACATCTTGTCTCCCCCCACTCAACCCTTTTCCCTTATTTGGGCAAGACTTCCATTTTCTGAAGGAAGCCTTACTTTCTCTAATTGTTTTTTGGGACTCTGCTCATTAACCCTGACAGCAGCCTCTTGGACTTGGTGCTCCTTTTCTAACCTGCAGTATTAACAGTATTGGATCTTCTGTTATTGTGCTTTTGAGTAATATTACTCAAATATTCTGAAGAAATTTAAGCCTGTTGTTATGAGCATTCCATGAGAGCTGATCTCTTCCCATGCCTCTCTCTTTTCCCTTTCCAGCAGATCAAGACAAGAGGTTTCTAAATGAGTCTTTTATAAGGTTAATGAGGGACAGCCATGACTGGCTTTGTAATACAAAAGGGTTTTGTGGGAGGTTGTTAGTAAAATATACACATCAAGTTAATGAGCCAGCTAATTACACAGAGAGAACACTGCTAAGGCTAGGAAGTTGATTTCAAACTGAATCCTATCTTCCCCAGCAAATGGAGTTAGGTCCACCCTCAGGGAGATTCATGCTGCTTGAGGGCCAGATGGTTATGGGAACACTGGATGTTACTCAGTTGGCCAGCAATCTTGACCTGGTGTTGGACCATGGGATTTACATAATTTACTAAGTTATGTACCTCCTCTGCTCTGCAAACCTTGGCCCAAACCAGAGGTTATCTCACCAGTTGCTCACTAGCCTTGGTATTTCACTGAGGATTTCTAACCCATTCTATATTCTAGTTCAGATTCAAACTCTAGGAAAACTACCTTGGAATGTGGTACTTCGGAAAAAGTGGACTCAAACCCTACATTTTTTAAACTCTTCTTTTTCATCAGTTCCCTCATTTTAGAAAGCTTCCTTTCAGTTCAACATTTCATGGTTGTTTCTGGGTGACATCATTTAGGATTAAACTTTCTGGTTCATTCTGTGACCAGCTGTTCAATGGAAGGAAGTACTGGCATAAAAATGTTAACAAGTGGCATGTACATTTGGGGGGAAATCATACGAAAAAGCACACAACTTTTGTGTGGACAAAAATTAAGTTTGTAATCCAGTATGGACACATGTCATAATGAGATTTGAGGCTAAAATCAGAGGACCTTGGTGGGCTCACATATTCCTAATGGATCTATCTTTTCCCTAGCATTTCTACCCACACTTATTTTTTCACACGGATATTAAAGCTACTCTTATATTTTAAAATATTCACAAGTGAAACAGAAAACTTTTGGACTTAATTGCCCCAAAAGATGCTTGCCTTGATTGCCACTGGGACCAAATGGAGATTATCCCCAGGAAAGGATTCACCCTTGTGATTAGATTGCAATGAGCTGTTCTACTGCAAATTCTGTGAGCTCTGTGAAGATGATGCCAGTTTATAAGACGGAGCCAAGCTTAGCTGCTTATGACCTTAACTGTGAACTTGTTTTATTTGAGATCCCGGTGATGCAGAGAGAATGGCATTACACAGTGCTGTCCTAAATACATGTGTCCAGAGAGAGGCATGGTCTACCCTCTAAATAGTGAAGTCAAGCAAAGAAGTCTAGTGACTCACAGAAGCTATTTGGCTTGAGGGTTACAGTCTGTTTATTCTACCATCTGTAGGGGGTACAAGGACAACCAGGATGTTAGGACTGCTGCTGCCTTCTGTGGAGAGTTTGCACAGCTGCTCTGATTCTATGAATTCAGATTTGCAGTATAAGTTAGGAGCATCCAAACAAGAACCCTGTGTGTCCATCATCCATCTGTTCCACCACCTGCATTAATGCAAGTAACACATAGGAAACCTTCCTATAAACTGCAGTGAAGTTGTATAGAATTAGCAATACAGCTAACAACTTACAAGACCAGCAGCTGTAGCTCAGGAGCAATCCATCAATTGTTTGACTGTACAAACTACAACTAATGTCAGTGTGTCTAATGTCATCGAAGTGACATTGAAGTCAGTTTTCTGAAGGACATGAAAGGGATATGGACAAAATAGATGAAATGAACTATATCTGGTATACTATATACTTTTCCTGGTTGATGCTCAATCTAAACTATACTTCAAGGCTGATTTAGAAAGCCCAGATTATTTGAGGACCTTTAACATGCTTGAGCAAAGCATCTGCTGCTTGTAGATCCTTGTAAGCTACAATATATTGGTGTCACTTTTCCAACTCCATATATGGTCCCATCTCTTCAAGATGTGTAAATAAAAACTGAGGCATAAACAGTGGTGCAAGTGGTGAATATACTTGTGATCAACAGAGAAATAAAGCAAATAAATAAAACACCCCCAAATAAAGCACTCTGCTTGGCAGAATCAGTACCACTTCCAGCAAGGTATCCTTCTTTCTAGCAAACAGCATGGAAACATTATATATACAGATATCAATACCAAATTAGGGTTCAGTGGGGCTCTCCTGACCTGAAATTGTTTGGAGAAAATCTGTATTTCCTATTTGGCTCCTCTCCCCTGCCCCTTTGGCAGCTTTTCCACTTCTGGAAATTGGTGACTTCATGGACTCTGAATGAACTCCACTTAAATTTTAAGAAGATGCACAACTAGGTGTGTTAGAAAGGAGATGTAGGTCAAATGTATATACAAGTGAAATTTCATACAACACCTGTTAACATATAGCTGTTTATTTCTACCCTAAAATGGGCAGCAAAGAAAAAAAAATCTACAGTTCGTGTCCTAATTTGTATTGCAATTTATGCCTGTGAGTCAGGTTCCAACAAGTGATAAAAATTCAGAAGCCTGCTTATCATTGCAGAAGCCCTTGATTAGATAGGGGCTGAAGAGTTTGGGGGAACCCAGTCACCCCTGCAGCTGGGGCTGCATGGGCCTGGCAGCAGGCTTCATTCCCAGGTCCCTAAACAGGCGAGGAAGTACATGCCTCGTTTGATGCGTGCTTTGTCCACCAGTCTGTCGCCATGTGCACGGCTCTTCATCATTCCAAGGGGCATGCATGTGTTGCCAGTTGCTGTGGAAGGGAAGCAGCATCTCGAAGATCAAGAGGGCAGATGGATTTATTCTTCTTCCTTCCCACAAAGAAAACAAACCAACGCTAATAGAGATGGATGACTCCTCCAAAGCTATCTATTTTAACTGAGAATTGATCTGAACTATCCTTCCCCATGCACCGAATTAGGGAAGCCTGTTTTCTCAAGCCATAACAAAGCCTTGGGAAAATCTTTCCTTAATTCCTGCCAACTTCACCCCCAAAAGAAACACACATGCACACACACACCCTTTACTTATCTTCTGAACAGCAGAGGGATTAGGAGTAGAGTGGCTGGGAGGTTTTCCCTTCTGCTTGCAACACTGATTAACAGCTTATGGGAGAGCAAATGTTGGGATGTGTGAATCAGCAAAACTCTACCTTGCCAGAGTTCTGCAATTTCCATCTCAAAGCTTATCCCAACTTGAGTTCATAGCAGAGAGTGAGCTTAACTTTTATTCGCTTCAGGCATAATTCTACGGGGATTTTCATGTGTATATTTCCAAATGTGTTCACCAGTTATGTGCTTCTTTGCAATGTGTGTATTCTTTTTCCATTAATTAAAATGTATTCATGTACATTTTTAGAAGTATGCATTTTCATGTTCAAATGTACATTTCTGGACCTTTTCTTTTCTTTTCTTTTCTTTTTTGCAATTGATATTGTAAGTTTGGAAATTTATAGATTTCAGCCAGAGGTTGTATCTATGTTTATCCCTGTCATTTCAACATGGGAAAAAGTCAAATAAACAAAATAAAACCAATAATTGTTCAAACCGATTCATTAAATCATTATCTTAAAATTAATCAAGAGAGCTTTTAATGCCCAGTTTAGCCAAATCGAAAGCACTTTTAAGGATTATTGATTTGAATGGGAGGTATTTCAGGAAGCATGCACTTAAATGCCATTGATTTCAATGAAACTTAAAAGCATTTAATTTTGTCTGAATTTTACTACAGTCAAAATAAAAATACAACATTAAATGCCAATATGAAATTTCAAAAGTAATGTCGACAATTTAAGAAGCTAAAATCCCAAACTTTATGAGTAAGAGAATCTGCATGTTAATGTTGAAATTCCCAACTGCCCTATCACTATCACCCTTAAATTTTATACTGGTATAATCCTTAAAATTTTTGACTATAGAATTGTTTCTGCTTCAGAGTATGATAATTTATGGAACTGCCAGCATACTGATCATAGTTATTACAGACCATATGCTCCTTCATTGCATTTTAACTCTTCCCCCAACTGCTTGCAATTAACACATATATGCTTATGACAAGCTCATATATCTGTACCTTGGTAGCTAGCATAGTATAATTGTTGTGAAAATTTGTTTTCTTTAAAAATTTAAGGAAAACACACCTTTTTATAAAACTTGCACTGCTACTATTCTAGTAAATAGTCTTTCTCATACTTTAGCATTTTTTGTTAGTGCACTTAATTGTGTCATCCATTTTGTTTTTAAGCCTTCCTTAATCATCTATCTTTATGCACATTTACTTGGGAGTAAATTCCACTAAAAATCAGTGGGGCTTACTTGCAAGTAAATACACATAAAATGGGATTATGCATTTTAGAAGAATTCAGAAGAATTCTTCTGAATTTTAGAAGAATTCAGGTTAATTAACACACAAGATATATGAAGGAAGTACTCACATATGTTGTCCTTTAGTTGTGCAGTTTGTTCTTAGATTACATGTGCTGAAGAACTATTATGAAAATATCTAAAAATTAAAGAGCCTTTTCTTTTGTAGATTCTGTCTTTTATGCAACATAAAAATAGGTTAAAGTAAAAATAATAAATACTGAAATGATTAAGTCGCTTGTGTGTACCTTTAATTTATTAGTAATATGGATTGATAAAGTTTTGTTTTAATTATAAGTAACTTGGAATACTCCAGAAGTCAACAGTTGAAAGAAATTCTTCCATTGCAGCCTTATTTAAATGTTACTCATATGTAGGAGATTTTTGCATAAAGGCAGGAGAATAGCAGCTCTTTCCATTCTGCCCCAGGTGCTGTGAATCCTTTTTTCATCATTTGTGCATTAAGGGCATGAATCTGCAAACAAACCACAACACATAAGTAGCTGTTGCAAGTAGGATGTACCCACATCTGGGTACAGATCCTCCAGTTGAGTAGAATCCTGTGTTTGTTTGCCGACACCACATTCACTGAATGGATGTCAATAGAAGAGAATGCAATGTCCGGGCAAAATGTTCAGACCCCCTTCTGTTTCATCATAAAACTACCTTACACATGAGTAAACACAAGCAAAAATATAAAATCCTTTAACTGAAAAAGTTACATCATCAGAAGAATTTTGAGTAACTTTGACATGAAGTGTCTTATAAGATAATTAACTGAATTTTGGAATTTTTTCCATATTCTTTACCTTAATTTATTCTTTCCATAAGCATTTCTCTGGTTTATAGAGGTTTAAAGATATATTTTCAACATACATCATAAATAAATGTTTGTCCACTGTTCACAATTCTAGGAACCTCATATCACAAAAGTTCTGTATCCATGTCTGCGCAATATCTAACATGCATTCATTGTCCACAGGTATAAACTGTATAAAAGAGAGTCCTTTGATTTGCACATGTGTGGTGGGTGGCCTCTGAATACGTGAACCGCACTGATTGTGAAAATACAGTGACGGGCTTTCAGCCCAGCCTACTTCACAGTATTGTTGTTGTGGGGATAAATCTGAGAGCAGCAGGAGGAGAATGATGTAAACTGCCCCGAGTTCTTTGTAAGAAAAAAAGCAGGATAGAACTCTAATTAATAAATAATAAATAAATTCAAAAGCATTGTATTCAGGTGGCATAAATTCAGGATGTTAGAGGAAAACTTACCAGGGAACTTAAGGACAGGAAAGCTATGCTTTCTTGACTGTTAAGATGTGTACCGAGAATGGAAGATCAGGCAGCTGAGGGTATGGTCAGGGAGGTAAGTTGGAGAGATGAGAGATCACAGAGCCATAGAATAGTAGAGTTGGAAGGGGCCATGAAGCCCATTGGGTCCAACCCCCTGAAGTTGCAGGACATCAATTTACACCATCCCACTCAATTGGCTGCCCAGTTTCTTCTGAATGCTCTGGTGTGGAACTCAACCACCTCTCTAGGCATCTGGTTCCAGATCAGGTTGCAAAATTTGGTCACAATCTAGATCTGGGCAGGCTGGAGTGGGAGGGGAGTGTTCTACAGATGTTTTTCTGAAGCATGAGATGGACATGCGATGTGGGCTTATATTCCTCTCCATATGTCTTTCTGTCCCAGTCCTCAGTTCTTGATGTGTCTGCATGCCAAATGTTAGAGTCAGGAAGAAATGAGCCCTCTTTTGGTAAGCACCTGTTCATCCACCCACAGGCAGTGAGAAAAATAACAGCAACCATCCCATTCTTACCAGTTAAGACTGCTATTCTATCAGATCTGGCAGTCATGCCCATCTGTTTGTTCCTATGAACTGTTTACATTATAAAATAGAGGACTCTTTTTAAGGTGTCATAGTGTTTTAAAAGGTAACAGGCTGTGGCCAAACATCCCCCAAAGAAGCAATATTTTTGGGAATTTTTCTGTCCCCTATACTCCACTAATCAGCTATTCCAGAGGGTCAAGAAAGTTATGGGGTGGGGATATGGGGACAGGAATAATAATAAAATATCTTCCTCTCTCTTCTTCTAATGGCACCACACCTGCTTATATGAACAGAAGGAGAACTTGCATTCACGGAAAGGCAGACTTTGGTTAAATCAAAACCAAAACACACCATAGAGTCAAAGGACTTTCCCAAATCTGGGAATATAAAAGGGGGACTAAATGGGCTTCTCTGAATGAGGCTGAGAAGCCCCCATTTATGTCATACTCCAGGGCTACTGCTGGAAAATCTGGGCAGGGAACATTTTCACTCTTTTGTTTTAGCAAGAAAAGTCTGGTATTTCCCTAGATGGCCCTGCTATTCAGAACGGTGGCTTAATGTATGTTCACAAGTCCATTCTATCCTTGATTCCACCTTAGGTGTAATTGACACTGAAGAAATATATAGAATGGCAGAGAGGAAAATTCCCAGGAAAACTATCAAACATTCACACAACCTTGTGTGAAGGAGACTTCCATCTTCCACAAAGAAAATGGAAAAAGAAGCTTCGGTAAAATGCCAGCTGATCCATCCCATGTGGAGAAACCCAATTCAGGCTCAAAATGTTTTTCATTAAAAGATATCAATGTAAAACTGCTTAATTTGTGTTAGATTGTGCCACAAATGTGATATTCTTACTCAACATTCAATAATCAATGAAACAGACTTGAATGTTTCATATATTCTGTGCTTAACCAATTTCCATCTCTTTTTTAATTAACTTACAGAGTTTTTAGGATTAGATTTGATATTCTTGTTTTTATTAACAATATTCACTGTCTTGAGTTCTTTCAAGGAGAAGGTAAGATACCAGAATGATGGACAGATAGGCAGACAGATGATATCTAGTTAACATATGCTTGGTGAAAAGCAGATATCAAATCAGTTCCACTAAAAAACAAAACAAAAAAGCAAAGAAGTTCTCCTCCATGTAAATGGAATGCACTGCCCATTAATAAGTAACATTCAGGTTTTGACATGTCAGCACATCTGGTTAACACATGAGTAATTACCTGTTTCTTCCACAGAGGTAAGCAAACTATTTAAATTCTAACTTAAACAGCTGTTTTCCTCATTTTTAGTAAAGGGCAAAAGACAGCCCTGGAAAGAATACATATGTTTTAAACACATCTCCTTTCAACTTATTTGTACATCTATGCTGAGCAAATAGCATAAATGAGACACAATACATGTAATTATATAGGTTGGATAGACTGATATTTAATACTTATTTTAGCTAATGCCAATTTAAAAGATAAACATTGGATTTAGGTTGGCTTTTCCTATATTGCAATCTTTGAAAGTATCCAAAATATGCACTCATATGCCTTTGAGACTGATCTTTGCTAGTACAAATGGGGAGAAACATAATGCTTTAAAAATAGACCCAAAGGGAAAATCTGTTGTGGTTTAAACCACAGGTTTTGCCTCATTTGAGGGATAAATTATACATTTTGTGAGGTTATTCTGAGCTATAATATTTATATTCATTATTTGGTCATTGCCTGCACTTTCATCTAGTATTCCTTAATCTGTGCCATATCTTTGTTTTGATTTCTCCATATTTTGACAACTGTCTCTATGAATGAACAACTGAAGAGAGGACAGTGTCAAAAATGATGAAAGTGAATCAAGCTGGCCAAATGACCTGAAAAAAGTAAGCTTTAAGAATGAATAATGCAATTGTATAACCAATCCTACAGCATATTCAGTGGGACTTACTCCTAGGAAAGCGGCTATAGGACTGCAGCCTAACAGCAAAATGTTATAGATATTTATTCAGGAGTAATGTTCAGCAGGGCTTACTCTTTAGGAGGTTATATACAATTGCAGCTTTGGTGTGATTTTTACATAGACTTTGGAATTGATGGTCTCTTCCATTGCACAGGCTTAAAATTTAGTATACAATATAATTTTAAATGCCTCAGAGTTAATATTGTTTTAGGCCCAGATTTATGGCATCACTTCTTATATGTCATTTTGAAAGGGTTTAGAAGAACTGCTGATTTTTCATTGCCAATGTTATGGTTATAGTAGTTTGAAACTTGCTGTTACAAACTATGCATATTGGATGGTATCTAATTGGATGCTAGCACTAATGTGAACTCCATTGCATTAGCATAGGCGATCTGTTGTGTAACACAAATAGTGCTTGCTTGCATGCTAGGTTTATCAGGGAATCCTAGTATGTTAACAAAGGATAGTCTTTTTTCTAATGGTCACTTCTATCAGCGCAATATAATTTATATTTGCACATTTCCAAATGTTCAGTATAGGTTTCTGAACAAGTTACCGAAGGAAGAGTGAAAAAAAAACCTTGAATCCTATGATTGAAAGAGCTGGATGTCTATATCTGAAGAATTAAAGATTAAGGGATATGAAAGCTGACTTTGATTATCTGAAAGAGTGATATGCAGAAGATGGAGCAGGTTTATTCATTGTTGTTCTAGACTAGAACTAATGGATGAAATCACAGGAAAGCAAATTTCAGCTAAAAGTTTGGGGGAAATGGTTCTCTGTTAGGAGGAGGTGTTTTTGCTGATTTTTCTTGCAAAAAATGCAGCTATGTGGGGTGAAGTTTCCACATCTTTGTTGGGTTCAACATCATGATGGAAGGAATGCACCATAATAAGGTAGCAGTAACCACTTCCCAGCTTCCTTGGATCCAATAGCAAATTTCCCATCTGTTTCGGTCAATTTTAGTATGGGATTAGGTAGTCACTCAAGGGCCTGAGTAGGGACTTTTCAGTGGCTCCTGCACATGGCTCTGAAAATGCTTTTAAACTTTATTCTGTAATGATTTCTTGGGAGCAACCCCAAATTTCTCCACAACACAGTCACACATAGAGAGAGTACCTTATCCCCACAATAAGAACCGACTGTTGAGAATCCATGTAGAAGAATGCTACTCTGCTAACTCAACTTCCTAGCCTCAGAGACTCACTTCTTCATCCCATCTCAGTATTGTTCTTTTCATTCAGTGGAAAGTTACTTGCAACCACATACAATGGAAATAATCAAATTGGCAGAGGCATCATAGAATGGGGTGGAAAAGATCCTACTGCAGAAAAATCTTTAAAAACAATTCCAGACAGCAATCCTGTATTCACCAGAGAGTAAATTCTATTGGACTCAATGGGACTTATTTTTGAGATGAATATATGCTCATTTTAATGCTGAATGTTTACTCTAAGTGTACATAAATTCAGTGAGTACAATGCCGAGCTAACTTTTCCTGAAAGCATGGTGTTCTTGAAGCAGGAGGAGTCCAAATATAAATTCAAGACCCTGAAGAATTGAAGGCTGTAGGTAGGCAAGCTAAAGAATAATTTTTACTTCAGTCTTGATTTTATAAAATCATGTGCTAGTCTTTTCCCATTCTTTTTTTTTTGGCTGTTACTTCATTTTGAATAATGCATTTTGTTTACAGTGTTTCTTGCTCACATGCTTTCACTGAAGTGAAGGTTGCTGTGCAATTAAGAACTGAAATCCAAAATGTGATGGGAAAATGCACAAAGCTTCACCAGCAGCATTGACATTGTTCATTCTAATTAAAGAAGGGGAATGAAAGAAACAAGGGAGAGCAGAGTTAAAAACAAAGCTGCAGAGAAATGCAATGTCAGGTTATTTGCTACTTCAACCCTTTTGTCAGAAAGCTAGAAGTGAATGTTCTCATTAGACTGGTAAGACCTCGTTAACTTTAACAAGGCAATACAGGTGTTAGTGGAAGCAGAATTTGGACCAGTATCTGTATGTTCAGTAAACAACAAGAACAGAAGTGAAAATTTGACTCCTTTGTGCATGCCTTTATTTGTGCACAACCAGGCTCCAGTTTTTTGATGTTCCTTAGGTAGACCGAGGCATTTTGATCATGCCCCACAGTGAGTGCTAATGAAGCATTCTGCACACATTGAGCCTGATTTTTATTTGTGCACCATCCCTGTTAATAATGGCATCTAATTAAGACACCCATTAAAAGTCCATAATGTTAATTTAATGGAAAAGTTCCAATAGAACTCCATTAGGCTCTCCCTGTTAGTTTAACATTACAGAACTTTAACAAATGCCTTAATTAGACATTGTTACTGAAAAGAATATTATACAATTAAAATTAGCCATTATTTAAAATTGAAAGTAGTATTCCCTATCACTACTACTGCTTCATTTGTCATGAGTTATTGACCCCTAGGGCTTTTGTAGCATTTCAATGATTGGATGACACTTACCTTGGTTGGCAAACAGGATTCCATTCATTTCTGAAATAAAAAGCATAAACAATGGTTCCAAGGCTCCATTGGTTCCAATATGCAAATTGTTACTTGACAACATATATAAAGGAGAACAAAAATGAACTGAAAATCTCTGGTGTTCATCAAGATGTTTAATTACAGGGCTATAAGTCAATGTTAATATTCATTTCCAGAAATCTGTATTTAGTATTGCCGTCACAAAATATGCTCAGAGTTGCCAGTGTATGCAGACCTTACCAACCATGCGACTAAGGATGACTTTTTGCATTGACTGGGGTAAGTTAAGCAGGTCAGTGTAGCGCAGGGGTGGACAACACATTGCCACAGGCCACTTGGGATTTCTACTCATCCCTCTCTCCTCCAAATCAATAGTAAGTGAAAATCTGCTCATCTGCTGCCAATATTTTTTTAAAACTGTATTCATTGTTTGCTGTTTCAGGAGTCCACAGGGAAGTCCAGAAGGGTTTGGTCCTTGAATATTCCAAACGTGCTAATCCCTCTTCTAAAGGCTCAGCCAGGACAAGAAGGATTTGTGATTCTCTCCACCATAAAGCATTTGATGTGAGGTAGGGGTGGCATATATGAATGGTCTGTGGAATCTCGTTTTGTTGCTTTCAGCCCGGCATTCACGTTTATCAAGATCATTATCTTTCAAACTTTTTTCTTTCCCTTTCCCCTCTGCCAGATATTACATAAGAAGTCATTGTGAAATCTTACCATTGTTGGTCTGTTGTGTCTCCCACTCCCATTTCTGGAATTCTTACATGGTGAGATTAATTTTCTGAAACCATGGAGAGAACCAGTAGTCTGTTCTAAGGTTTCCATGCTTCACTATAGCTTTGCCAATTGCAAGATTCAGCATCACCACTTGATCACTGTTGGTATGGAAACACCATAGAGTGCCTTGGAAGAGCCCTTCTAGCCTTTGATCTCTATTACCCTCAGCACCATAGCAACAGATGTGGCATTGCTCATTCCCATTGGCTGAGCAAGATATGCATTTTGCTGTTTCCCTTTGGAAACAGGGAGACATGAAAATACAAGGGAGGAACTGAAGAGAAACTGTTTATTTTCATTTGCTAAGAGACTCTGTGTAGTTGGAGCATTTGGGAAGTGCTGCAGACACCACTTCAGGACTACAGCAGATCAATCAGGATGCTGCTGCTGTGGTTCCTAGGCCAGAATAGGGTAAGGATGGGGGTATCCCTTGTGAGGATTGCTGGGATGCATGGCAAGGCCAGGAGGATGGAGTGGAGAGTGCATAAACATTACTGCCAAGGTGACTACACAATCGTCTGACTGGTAGATTTCTGCAAAAATCTGCATGCCATGGAAACAGTCATGGACTGCTTGCTGGGTTGTGTGAAGCTAGCCATCTCTCCTCTCTTTCTTTCCTTCATCACAAGTCATTAATCACAGATTCTCTCTTCCTTTCTGGCTCTTTCTTGATGCACATGCATGCATGGATGCGCACGCACGCACACACACACACAAACCAATAGCTGCAGAAGCCTAACATTTCCATTTCCTTGGAAATGTCTGAGAACTTCACTGGAAATTAATACAGCAGTAGCTGGAGGCCCTCACTTTGATTCAAAGCAATCCTAGCTGTGGTAAGATAATTATATTTATATGTACACACATACATTAAATTAAAAAAATGACTTGCAATGCATTTCAGAGCTTTGAGAGAGATTGTTCTTTCCAATAAAGCAACAAAGAATCCTATGTGTTCTCTGTGCCCACCAAACATTCCCCATCATTTAAGAAGGATTCATGCTAAATCCAAGCCTACTTACTTAGATGTAGGCCCTATTGAACTCAATGGCACTTGGTATGACTGTGCAATCCAGTGGGAAGAAGGATGCAAGCTCAGAGCTGAGAGATTCAAGTGCTTTGGCAAAGAATCCCTTTCCGCCTGTAGATTACTATAGAGAAAAAGAGTAAGGGAGCAAAACAGTAGCAAAATCGAGGAACAAAATTGAGAGGGATCAGGTGAATGGATAGACAGGAAAATAAGAAAGCAATGGGAGAGGAAGTAAATTATACATTTTAAAGAAATAAACTCATCTAGGCTGAAGACACCTGCAGCCAACTAAACTTTCAATATTTTTGATGTGAAGTAAGAAAAAAGACATGCTGACCTGCAATTTTATGTTATTGCTTCTTGTGACTCTATGCCTGGACACCATGGGGCACTAATTTCCTTTCATTACCATATTGAAAGGTGAACTGGCAAAACAAATTGCATTTCTCTACAGAACAAAATAAAATATAAGGGTGAGACATCATGGCTTATTGAATTCTTTGGCATTCTCTTATTTCTGAGATTTTATGATAATTCTGAAATCATGTTACATATTTAGGCACTGTATCTAAGCTGGGGTGCTGTTTATATGTTTGTCTTCCCTGCTAGCTTAAGTTCTTTCAAAACTTTTCAGAATGTATCTATACAGCAATGATTGTACAATTATTTGCTGTATAGACTCCCAATCCAGATCACTTTTCTTAGTGTCCCAATGCACTAAATTGCATATTTTGTTGCACACAAAAGAAACTTCTTTTCAGTTTTGTGAATACTGTGCAGAAAGCAATTTCAATTTCACAAGCATCACAAGGAATTATTGGCTAGTGTTTCTGTCATCAACAATGAGACCAACACCTTTGACCATATAACTATCTACCCAGTATTTAAAACATTTTAAAATATATATATTTGGCAGGCATAAAACAGTAACAAAATGCCAAAAAGACAATCTCTCTATCAGTTTCATGATTGTTTACTTATTTATCCTTTTAGTCTAATGGTTTCTTATTTTCATAAAAAGAAATAAGATACATTGAAATACAAGAAAAATATAGAATAGAGGATAAGGAATATTATGCAAATATAAGCATAGAATTTCAGTATCTAATAAATTCATGAAAAGGTGAAAATTTCTGTCAGCTCTTGTCACATTTAAGTCATTCAGTTCTTGATCATGGTTCTCATATTGATTAATCTCATTTATAAAAACTAATTGTAGATAATATCATAGCTTTAGATTTAGAGTAAAAATCACTGACATTTTTTAGAGATTCTGGTTTCTTAAACATTAGTTAAATTGCTCAAAGTAAGTTACCATTTTTCATAGAATTCTTTGGCAGATTTTCTATTTATATAATTGTTTAGCTTTGCCATTGTTGTATACTAACCTGCCTTGTTTTTCCAGTGTTTGATAGTTGGACAATCTTCAGCTTTCTACTTTGAAGCAATTGTTACTCTTGCTACTATTATCATTGATTTAAATAACTCAAGCATAAACTTTGGAACAGTCTCTGGTTTGATACTCAGTAATATAATGTTAGCATTCATAGGAAAGTCAACTTTCATAATTCCTTGCATTTCTGCATGTATCTGCTTCCAAATTTTTTTAATTCTCTCACATATCCACCACATATGGTAAGACGTCCCATCTACTTCTTTACATGTCCAACATTTCCAGTTATAATTCTTGCCCATTTTCTGTCTATCTTTCAGAGTAATATACCACCAAAAGTACATCTTATATCAATCTTCTCTTAATACCTGACTGGCAGTGAATTTGATGCCCTTTGTCCACAGGACTTCCCATTGATGGCATGATTTTCAAAATTTTGCGTGCGACTCATCATGCACGTTTTGACTTGTTGAGTTTCAGTATCATATTGGAACACTTGTTTATAGCTTTGTCCTGGAAGATGGTCTTTTTGATGTTTAATTACCATTTCAAAATCTATCAGATTTCTTATTGTGCCTTTTCCTTTTTGGTATCCTTCAATTTTTTGAACGCGAAACACGTACTCCTTCTCCTTGGTGGCACTATGATTTAAATTTGAAATTTTTGAAGCTAAGCATGTAAATGCACCATGATTTAAAACAATGGTAAGTAACAGTACCCAAGTTATCACTGTGGGAACAAGGCTACATTCCCTGGCGTACAGAATTATTGGCATTTACAACATGTGTAGCTAAGAAAGCAAGCATAGAAATATAGCTTTTCATGGAATAAAAAGCTTATGAGCATACAATGTACTCTGTGGAAAATATTGTACAAATCGGAACAGTTCACTCTGGGTACATTTGATGTTCATTATCCATTATTTAGCCATTGCACAGTAGCTTCCATTTCAGAAAAAAACTCCTACTTTAATTATAGAGCAATAATTCTAACTGTAGTGGGTAGTGAATGTGGTGACCAAGTGAAATTTAATTCCTATTGATCCCGATAGCCCTTAGGGTGAATTAAAAGAAACCTGAGTTTCAGTCATGCAGTCATTCTTGCTGTTAGACTCTTCTGTCACTGTCTTTCAAAGAAATGTTCTTGATGAAGATCCTCATGTTATTGCTGGCTGTCAAAATGACCAAACTTGTCCAAGAATAAATGGACATTTATGAAGAATAATTGTCTTCATTTGCTGCTCTTGTTTGTTAGGACTTTTTATAGCCTAAGTTACATGATTCTGTGCGTGCTGTTCTGCAGCTGTGCACCCCCAAAATCCAAAATATGGCCTATGATACTAATGATCAGGTCAGGTGATACAAAAATAGCAAGCACAATAATAGGATCTTCACCCACAGGGAAGTCACTTTTTACAGCTGGCAACATTCCTTAGGGAAAAATGAAAACTCAGAACATAACCAGAAAGTAGCTTCAACAGCTGTTAGTGGTGACAGCTTGTATCTGAACAAGATGTGTGTTATCCCACCCAGATCAACAAATGTAGAAAAACACATTTTCCCACATAATTTTCCATTTTAAAATTTTGATACTTGGTTCTGCCAATCTCCTTGCCGCAAGGCTGTCTCAGGTACAGAACTGCTAGCAACTGGCATAAAAAGGAACCCTGCTTTAGAAACCTTGTAGCCTATTGCATAGGCATGAGTTTCACATGTCCACTAGGGACAAGATGAGCAAACTGTTCGTGTGTGTGCATGTGCGTGTGTCAGTGGAATCATTTACATAAAGGAATAAACTGCTTCTCCATGACAATAAATTAAGATTGCTTTAAGGTGCAAGCTCATGAATATTTAGTCAGAAAAGAGTGACAATTTTCCAGATTCCTTGATCAGCGTTTTTTCTTGTCTAGACTTGAACAGGATTCATTTGCACACTTTCCCCCCCGTCTTTCATACGTGTACACCTCTGCACTTGTATAACTCTGAAAAACAACAGTTTCACCTGGGCAATATCCAAGGATGTTGTTGATTTTATGTGCTGTCAAATTGTCTCTTCTCCAGTTTATGACAACCCAGTGAATGCAAGCCCGCCAAGATGTCCTGCCATTGACAGCTCTGCTCAGCTCTTGCAAACTCAAGGCTGTGGCTCCTTTATGGAATCAATTCATCTCATAGCTGATCTTCCTGTTTTTATTCTGCCTTCAGCTTTCTGTAACGTTATTGTCTTCTCCAATGAGACTTGCCTTCTCATGATGTCCTTTATGTTTAACCGATAGGGGGTTGGTTTTACTTCCAGGGGAAATTCTGGTTTTTCAGTTCAGGGCATTCACACAGCTATGTTTTGAACATAACAATTTTGTTCCTGTCAACTTTCTTCACTGTTCAGCTTCTATATTCCTACTTAGTAATTGGGATTACAATAGTGTGGCTGAACTTGGCCTCCAATGAAGCATACTTATACTTAATTATCCTTTCTAGTTCCTTCATTGCTGCCCTTCCAGGTTTTATTCATCTAATTTCTTGGTTGCACCCACCATTTGAATTGATGACTGAGTCATCAACCCTTCACAATTCAAATTTCTTCATTGATGGCATTAGAATTTTGTAATTATTCTTGTATTCATGCTTTTTGTTTGCTTGATATTGAGCTGCATTCCTGCTTTTGCACTTTCTTCTTTCACTTTCATTAGGAATAATTTCAGTTCATTGCTGTCTTCCATTAAGAGTATGGTATCATCTGCATAGCTTAAATTATTGATGAATCTTCCACCAATTTTCACCCATGTGTCCCCTGATCCTAATCCAACTTTCTCCAGATCTGGAGATAAAATACACTCTTTGTCTGATCCATTTGCTTATAGGAAAACATTTGCTTTCTGCATATTGTGTTCTAATAGTAACTCTTTATCCACAATAAAGGTTACACATGAGGATATTCAAGTGCTGAGAAACATTCATTTCAAAATCATCCTTGGTTCTTATGATCCACACAGTCAAAGGTTTTTACTCTGGTCTATAAAGCACATACTGGACATACCCGCTGGCAAAGTGATCAGGCACCAACCCTAGACACAGATCCAGAAAGAGTCCAAATAGCCCTTTCTCCCTTTTGTTTGGTTCCACAGCTGTCAGAAGGTGAGCTGCCCAGTTGTGGTGAGCATCAAATCAAAAGTGAGCATTACCTGTGCCTCAAACATGACACCCTATTGTAAACAGTCCTGGTTCACTTGAAATAATAGCTAATAATGGATTGTCATGCACAATGGGTTATTGTCCATTTGAACTCAGTGAATAGCTTTTCCTAGGTCCAGGGAATAGCATTTCCCTAAACTATACCTCAGCCAGTCCCTCACAATGAGGAATTGATGCTGTACTGTAGTTTTGCTGTTTCTGAATCTTCCTTTTTCTTCTGCTTTCTATTATGATTCTGTTGCACAGATTACATGCTGAAGCCCTGCTCTCCTTAGCCATCAGATCTAGTAGTCAGACTCTCCAGACAGCTTCCCCCAGATTAAGCTTTTTCCTTCCCCAGGCTATGCGCTCTCCCTTCAGCTCACAACTATTATCTCACACCTTTTCTGATTAACTAGCTGACTTCTAACAACGCCTTTTTACATCTCCTGGCCAAAGATGTTCATTATAACTGCCACTCTCACTTGTTCAACCCACCTAACCAAACAACCCTTAGGCACTTTCAATCTTATCTTGAAACTTCTTCTTATAGAAATCATAACCAAGGCCTACTCAAGTGCTCCATGAGTTATTCAAAGAAGGTAAGCATAGCAAAAATGAACCATCAGATGAAAGAACACTGTTTCTTCACACAGAGACAGTATACACCTGAGTCCTAGACCCTAGGATATCTTTTCCAGATGGAGTTCCTTCAGATATTTTGACCTATAACTCTTAACATATTTGCCCCTGGATACACTGGCTGTGTTCATAAATCAAAAATTCTGGAGGGATCCAAATAAAGGAAGTGTATCCTAGAGGAAGGCTGAAGGACATGGTGAGCTCTCTGGAGAGATTTGGCTGGATATCATTGGAGAAGGCTGCAGGATTAGTTGGGTCCATTATATGATTTGGCACAGGCTCTTTTTATGTGATTCTAGTATATAATAACAATCAGATCATGGGAAGGTACAAGCTCAGTCCAACTTCATAAGTAATTTTTGATGTTCCAATAAAACACAATATATGCTTAGAAGTCTGCCTTTCCATCATCACAGACAGAGTCATATTACAGAGTGAGATCTTCCCCATAAATGAACTTGGAACAAGTTTCTTGGAGACTGAACCACCATGTTTCGTGGTTAAGTTTCTTCAGGCAGCAAAACACATACAGTTGTCCCTGGGTACATGCCTCCTGCTGCTACTACAGTGTCTTCAAGAAGCACAGACCCTGTCAACTACCTCCCAATGTGGGGGCAACAAGTTCTCCCCAGGTATAATTGCATACCAGTTGTGCTATCTAATCCTCTCATGAAGAAAGACACAAAAAGAAAATAGGAAGATCTCCAGAAAGCATCTAAGGGCAAAAACTGGAGGTATGGAAATTCAATTTCAAAGCAATTTATAAATGGTGATAAAGCCAATACTGAATGAAAGGGCTTAAGGAAAGACTGGAAGAGTTGAAGAGTCACAGACTCCTTAGGCCTGATATCAGAGCTGTTCAGAGAATTGCAAGTGCTTAAGGCAAATGTAAATGTGCTGGCTGAAACCTACAGTTTAAGCTTTTGGGGAGATAAGATGAAATGAGGCCCTAGTAAAAAGCAGGAGACCTTTAGTAATCCTGAGTTATAGCATGTGCAGCATTAGCTCCTGATTTTGTTACTAAGAGAATACTGATGGCTAGGTACAGGTAATTCTGAAGATTCGGGACAGCACAACATGCCAAAAACATCTAGGGCTCAGGCCTACAGGACAAAAAAGCATAAATGTTCACATACTAATTTGTATATGCTCTAAACTCTCCCTGTGTTTGTCTTTTTGTTTGTGAAAAAAGGATGTATGGGCAGGGGAGAGGAAGGTATTAGATTTCAGAAAAGAACCTCAGAAATATCCAAGGTAGGAGCAGGAAGTGAAGCATATACAGGCAAAAGCCTGTATCCAAAAGCTTATCCAAGGGAATGAAACACAGAGGTCATCAGGGGATCTATACCTTTATTTCAGCACCATGGACAGCAGTACCATGGGGCAGATGGCTTCCCAGAAATCTGTGATTCCAATTGCAAACTTTGGGGCTCCAGCCACATATAAACTGTCTCAGTGAATGCATGAAACTTTAAGGAAAGCTATATCCTTCAAATGCATGCATCTGTTCTTCAGTTGATTGCCCAACTGCAAACACACAGGCCAACTTCAGGTTACAATCTAGTAAGATCTTCCTTTAAGTAAACAAGTTTTATCTGCACCACCTGCACAGCAGAAAAGTCATAGTATTAAGGATTCTGGAGTACATCATATGTGATATTTTCTAATAAAACTATTACTTATTAAGTCAACTCTTTGTTGCTTTTCCATCTCACTAATAGTGCAAAAGGATGTCCCTTTAATTAAACTGAGTTGCAACAAATGAACAGACTTTAACCATTTTAAGTCCCAGAATTCTACAGCTTATAAAATGACACCTGTTCAGCTAGTAACTTCAAAGTTAATATCTATGATCTACCTGATGAAATCTATCTACAACTGTGTAATATTTCAAAACTGTATGATAAAAATTGCCATGGATATTAAATTGCCAACCTAAAAAAAATCTTTAAAATCAACATTTTTTAATGCACACTGTGACTTGGCATATCATATTCAGTTATTTCCTTCCTACAGTTCATCATCGTTCTGAAACATGGGAAAACATCATTTGTGATTCCTATACCTGATGCACTATTCTGGACTTGTATCTATACCAGATGTATTTTTACATTATTTATTCTTATTCTTATTCATTATTTTATGTAAATACTTGGAAATCCTGGGATGTCAAGCTTCTTGAATAGATAAATATTTCCCCGCAATATCATTATAAATGTTCCAAATACCTATAGTAAATAAATTAAGCTAGAATAAAGATGAATAAAACACAAAATGGAGCAAAGTAGGATAGAATACTAAGAACACTAAGCATTATTATGTATCTACAGTTTCACAATTTGTCTGTGTGTCAGTTCACCTCCTTGGAATTGCCATCTTTTTCTTCTTTGCTTTTGCATGCATGATGCTTAGCAAGATTGGGAAGCGCCAGCATCCTTCACTTAATGTTGAGTACTTTTCTCTGCAGAAAAGTAGCCAAGTTTGAATACTATCTTTTTCTATATTACAACCTATATTCTGTTGTGACATAAATGAAGCTCAGAAGCAGAGTCTCGGACAAGTACAAAATGTCCTCTGACAGTTTTTCAAGCTCTACAAAAAGTATGAAGCTCTGAAGAACAATTAACTTCCCCAGTGAAATATGTATTTCTCTGTCAGATTGTCCAGAGTTCAACTTGAATATGTGCTTTATTTAAATGTATTTATATGCAAAAATAGTATCTCTTTTTTAAAAGGTTCTATGTCCAATATGGAGTGAAAACAAATGATATGAACTTCTTTGAAAAATGGTTAGCAATCACATCGACTTGAATGTAACACCATCATCCTGAGTAACAAGCCAATGTTCTTTTCACTGTTCAGTTGTTAATTTCTTTCTGGAAGTTCAGAGGATGATGGTCCCAAATTTTATTGGAAACTCTAGAAGAAGAAGAAACTCTAGAAGAAACTCAAGAAATTCTATCAGTAAGATTCAAACTATTTAAAACCAATAGTGGCTCCAGGGTCCTTACTAATGGCCCATGCCCCAAATTCCTGGGCACGTAAGTCTTCCAGTCCTGCAGATCCACAGTGCCCAAATTTCATTCTATATTTGGCAAATGCTGATTGTTCCAGTCGTTCACTTTTCTAGTTAGGCTTATTAGAACTGTAATACAGGACTGCATGATAAGGCCAGTAATTATGAATGTGCTACCAATCAAGCCAGTTTTTCATTGTGAAATAAATGTGCATAAGTTTGCTTCTGAGAACAGAGCATGCAACTGAAGTCATTGGATTTTGAACAAGTATTTTCTCCAGTTTAGCAAGAGCAAATATCCCTGTTTTAACACAGTATATAAATTGACTGAAGGCATATCACACTTCTGGTATAAGGCTCCAGTGCTGGTGCATACATGTAAGTCATGTGCCGGAACATGGACAAGAAGCAACAGACCATCTGGATCAGATCTGCATGATACAGGAATGGAACCGGGAAGAGAAAGAAAAGACCCTTTCCATAAGTGAAATTTTGCTTCTATGATGTTGAATTTTATGCCACATGTTTTTTACTCTCTTACTGATGTTTTCAAAGCTTTTGTGAGGTAAACAAGGCTTTATTTCTATTTCAGTCAATCCAGGGAAGCTAACAGAAAGTACCAAATCCTGGCTGGATTCAGACAATAATCTGCACTCAAAGATAGAATATGGGTTGTCACTGAAACCTGAGTTATTGTTATATACCCAGTCACACCAAAAAAGCCTATTTTGATAAGTATTTACAATTAACAGTTCACAACCCAACAGCAGACCATAGGTTCCCTTCAAGGACTGTTCCTTGCCAATTTTATTGGACTTCTCTGGACGTGCTGCTGGAAGAGAAGGATACACTTTCTCACTTTCACATCAGCTTTTTAACAAAGTAAGAACTGGCAGAGAACAAGTTGATGCCTTTGGGCTACATTCCTTTCCAAATGGCTGTCTTTCCCTTTAAACAGCTAATAGGAAAGGTCTGGCATTAGGGAAACAACAAGACACCTTCTATGACAATGTCTTGTTTTCACCTGCAGCAGAATTGGTTGTTGCTGCTGCTGTTGTTTTCTTCCCCCCTCCCTTTTTTGTCATTAAATGCATCTTACAGCAAGCTGATTTTGAAACTTGAGCATTTTCCAAAGGTAGCTTGAAGGCAGCTGTTGAACAAAAATAAATAAGTATATAAACCAGAATTCTCATTGGATGCTTGTTAGACATTGGCTGCAATTCTGAATATGTTTTCTTAATGTGAGTATTAAATTACTTCCTAGGTAGTGCTCAGGCAAAAACTAGAGTAGCTGTAGCAGGAACAGAAATCTCCGAAGTAGGAAGGTGTTTTACAACTGCCCTTGCTATGGTGACTTCCACTCTAGGACAACCTGTTGGGAAATTTCTCATTCCCTGGAGAAGTTTGGTGGAATGGTTTTGTTCACTATCTCTTCCCATAAATAGAATAGAGGGGTTCCACATTTACACACAGTTCTAAGATCAGAAGAGGAGATTATTAGTCATTGTTCTGCCATTTGGAACATAAGTGATCTTCAACGTAATAACCCCAAATACAATTTACCTTAGAATTAATACACTCAAAAGACTTTAATAGCACTCTGTTTAAATGGTAATCCTTTAAAATTAGTCAATTCCAACAGCTTTATCAGCTTCCATACTGGTAAACTACTTAATATCTATATTAAACTAATTAAAATGGTTTAATAGTATGTTTATAACATAATTTACTGGTATGAGAGCTGATGAAACGGTTGAAACAGACTAATTTTAATGGATTATCACTTAAATAGACTTAAATAGCATTGCACCTCTCTTTTCTTCTTCCTTGTACATCCTTTCCCCCAACATAGAATTAATGTGATTCACCAAGAAAGCTTCAATTTGTCACAGCATGGCTTAAAGGTGTTATTTTCTAGCTTTTAGACATTGACTGAAAGGGGAACCATTTCTCCCCTTCAAATCGCAGTGCAGGTCTGTTGTACATACGAGTATAGCAGTGATTTTGTAAACAGAAAGCCAGTGAACTTCTATTGACTTTTCAGGGAAGAGAGTGAGAAGACATAAATGAAATCAGAAACAAAAAATGGTGTCAGGAATGTAAGGGCTACAGTACAAGTAGCCATTGCAATTAGAGTACAGATGGAGGCGTAGAGACAAACAGGGCTTTGCTTTTGTTTTTATGAGTTGTGAACTTGTTTGAGCTAGGGAATCAGAGAACTTTACACTATTTCTCCTTGATTTTTCTGTGCACTTTAATAGTTGTGATACTTTTAAAATCAGTTTGCAATATTAAAGATAGTTTTTGGCCAGGCTTAGGGCACTTTTAGAAATGAAAACTTTTAGATGACAAATTATTACTGTTGTTTAATATGAATAGCCCACAGATGTGATTCTTTGCCAACTAATTAATTAAATGATTGATTATTAACCTTTATATACTACCTTATCTGCTTAAGAGCCATCAGGGTCTGAAGACTACATCTTTAAAATGATGGGAAAGTTGTGGCATTAATACTCCATTTGTTATAAGGTACGTATTGCAAGAAAGGCCTGTTCTGACATCATCTTTTCAATATGTGAACCAGGGAGCAGTTTCTATCTACTGTATATACCATTTAATATAATATGCTTGATGGAGTTAAGTTGGCTAAAATGTAGAATGAGCAATAAATCATTTTCCTCAGAATATTTTTTCTCACAGGACTGCTTCAGCAAACATCAAATGCCTAACTTCATTCAGACTTCAAACATCTTCAAAACAACAAAGAGTAAGAGGGGAAAAAAGTACCAAATGTGCAGTGTTATTGTTAACTATCTGACTCTTCCCTTCATGGGTTCCAAGTGTCACAAAAGTAAGTAGTTGTGTTTCAGTTTTTTGCTTGGGACAAAAGTGATTATCTTCCACTGCTTTCATTTACTGTTATTGAAAACTTCTCATTGTTCTTGTTTTCAAGGCCAATTTCTATTATTTTCTCCTAAGAAGGGAAGCCACTTTATAGCAACCTATTTTCTCATTGTGCCATTGCAAAGTCAGGTAAGTGTACTTTATCAAAATCAAGCCTTTCTGGAACAATAAAGTTGCCTTCATTCAGCAACAAATGACAAAAGTAATGCACTTTGAGCAAGTGGATAATTTTTATTTTACAAAGGCAACCCTATCCAGAACACGGATGAAGATAAACTGGGGTTTCAACAATGATCTAATCTCACTATTATGTCAGTTCACCATTTACTGCCAAGAAAAGTCAGTCTTTTAAAGAAGTGATACTTTGGCATAGTTAGGAATGGCTTATCAAAACAGACGTCTAATATGCATACACTAAAAATATAAGGCAAAAGCCAAGAATTAAATAATATATAATAAGTTCAATTGGTAGGGGCAGTATCCTATGGCTGCTACATACTACCTTGACAGTCATAGGACAGAGTCCCACATCCAATATTGGAAAAGTATTCCAAGGTTGGAATTACAACCTTAAATTTGGACCACCCTTGGACAGAGTCCCACATCCAATGTTGGAAAAGTATTCCAAGGTTGGAATTGCAACCTTAAATTTGGACCACCCTCCCTCCCTCCCTCCCTCCCTGTGTGTGTGTGTGTGTGTGTGTGTGTGTGATTTCTCTTTTATTGAAGCTAGTGCCTTTTTTCCTTTCCCCTTTGGACTCTCAGTATGGTGGTGGATAAAGAAGACATTTGCTTTTACAATTGGGCCTGCCCTCAGTCATAACAACTCAATGCCAGGCTACCATGAAGCAAGCTCCATCTCCAGGGAAGGTGGTTGGATAGCTGGTTATGAAGTGCATTCATCCTGAAACTCCAAAAAAGAATTGAAATGGAGTGCAAGTAACTTTCATGCTGCTGCTTCTTTCTAACAGGAAGCACAAATGGAATGAAGGAGTAACATGAAGGGATGCGAAACATTTCTGCAAAACATGGACACTAATCCATTTCTGGATAAAGCACATGATTGGAAGCAGGAAAGCTGAAGGGGAAAGAAAGAATATGTGTGCTTCTATAATACATTTGTAGGGATGCAGGTGGCACAGTGGTTTAAACTGCTGCGCTGCTGGGCTGGTTGATCAAAAGGTTGACGGTTCGAATCTGCACAACGGAGTGAGTTCCTGTTGCTCCGTCCCAGCTCCTGCCAACCTTGCAGTTCAAAAGCATGCAAATGCAAGTAGATAAAAAGGTACCATTTTGGTGGGAAGGTAACAGTGTTCTGTGCACTTCGGTGTTTAGTCATGCCGGCCACATGACTATGGAGACTGTCTGCGGACAAACGCTGGCTCCCTCGGCTAGGAAGCGGAGATGAGCATGGCCCCCTAGAGTCAGGCATGACTGGACTTAATGTCAAGGGGAAACCTTTACCTTTTCTAATACATTTGTAGTAGTTACTAATGTGTGTACTGGGCTAGGTAGCATTCAGTTGTTACAAAAGAGAGCTAACATAGCATTAGCCAACAAAACAAGACAACACACCTTGTATTCTGTAAATACCTTAAGGCACTGGTCTATTACAGGTTTAGTAGAGTGCTAGTCATATTATCATTACAGTCTTGGATCTTAAATCACTAGCTTACCAGACAAGAGATTTGGATATGGTTGATTTGTTATACCTCTGTAGAACTCCGATGTGCTATTTTCTAGCTAAGTAGATAATATAAAGGTAATGGCTTGTGTCACAAAGTTAAGTATCACAAAGAGAAGCCGGAAAGTAATCTGAAGCAATTAGTCAATTATCTCATGATAATATGCTTTCCTGCATAGTTTGGTTTTCAAGCAGTAATGAGTGTAAACTACTCCCTAAGATTTAAAACTCCAGATAAGTCTTAATTGCAAGTCTGAAACAAGAAAAAATCAAGTCAGAATGATAGTACATAGAGAATGGTAGGTTGAGTTTTCATCCTATATGAATAATTCTTCATTAAAAATAGAAATGAGACATTAGAAAATGTCCCATGTGGTGTGAAGGTCTATAGAGTAGTAGATATAGATTATAATTAGTGTTGTGTCAAATGTTTCTTCCACATCTTTCAGTCAGAGAGAAAATAAATTGCTTTTGAAAATAAATTCAGAGGAGAAGAAAGTATCAAAGAAATTCTCATGTGGTTGGAGTCGGATTCCTTGTGCCTATCTTACTTATGAAGCGGTCAGGGAGTATGTGCAAGTGCCCCATCTTTCCTGCACAAGCATCTCATTGGAAGTCCCTTGCTGTCTTGGCTTCCTGCACTCCAGTGAAAGTTCAGGGAAAGACATCATGAGTTCCTCCCTGAAGACTGTTTCAGATCAAGATCTGCAGGCAGTCTGGGATTCTGCATAGAGATGAGTAGAGGAAAGAAAAATACATACAGCACCTTTGCCTCCTCATTGCAATTAGTTAAACTCAAAAACACCAGCAAAACTCATCCAAAATTAATCTGCAAATTGATCAAGAATAAACTATGAAAATGGAAGTATCTTTCTTGGGGAAAGAAACATTCAGAAAATTAGAGGACAAATTTTCACAAAGGACTCGCTTCATCTGTTTCCTTGACTAGATATATCACTGCCCCCACTCATACCTGTATTATGGAAAATACAGAATAGGTAATAGGTTGGCAATACGGTTGATTGTTGATATTCATAGTGGCAGTGCACTCAAAAACAAAGCAGACCTTAGAGGAAAAAAAAAGAAATAAGTTGTGCTACATCCCTGTTAAATCTTGGAAAATTTCTGTTCCTGATGGGGATTGGGGGAAATTGTCCCTCCAATATTTCCGCCCACAAATAGAGTGAAGAATTTCAAGAGGCCATATGTGCATAGGTCCATCATCCTCTCATTGTGCTTGTGGCAATATGGGAGTGATTTATTTGAGTATGGATTAGGTTTTGGGAAGAAATTAGTGTGACTTGAATGTTAATGCAAGCCTTATTAATTTCTCTCCCACTCCTAATCCCTATCACCACTGATTCATAATTGGATGGCTTGTTAGTTGAACATATATGTTCATAATGCTCAACTTTGTAATGAACCTAGACTGATATATTACAAACTTGATATTAAATTTGGAATTACTTGTGAATTTTTGTGCATGTTAAGTACACAGCTTCAGGTTATGTTGACTTAATTCAGGCAGAAAGAAAGCACCTCCATGTTAGGAGCTTATGATACCATTGATTGTAGCATTATTTTGGATTGTTTCTAGCTTTGTAGGTACCATTCTTAGTGGTTCTAGTCTAGTAGTTCTAGGGGACATTTGTCCCATTAGCTTGTGGGGTGTCACTTAGTTCCATTCTGCCCACCATGCTTCTTATAATCTCAATTAAACTTATTGGGGAAGTCATCAGGTGGTCTGGGCTAAAGTGTCACCAGCATGTCACTTAGTTCTGTTTCTTGGGAAACAAAAGTACTGAGGATGGAGGTTTGCAACTGGCCTTCTTAGATGGGGTTGCACTTCCCTTATATGACTAAGTGTATAGTTTAGGAGTTTTCCTGTATACTATTTTAACTGGGAAAGCCAAGGTAGCTGAAGTATCCAGAAGTTCATTTTGCCATTTAAGCTATTAAACCATCTCCAGCCCTTACTGGAAGGGACAGAGTTTGAATTAGTTGCACATCCATGAACTAACAACATTTAGACAGGACTACTGTAATGTAGGGGGCTATCATTAAAGATGGCTTGGAAACCTCAGCTAGTTCAGAATGTGGCTGCCCAAATATCCTGATGGGACAGTGTAAGTAGGGTATATAACACCTTTACTGCTCCAAATGCAGTGGTTAGCAGTGCATTTCCAATCTCAATTTAAAGTGCTGTTCTTGAGCTTTAAAGCTTTAAGAAGTTTGGAACCAAATTACTTGATGGACAACCTTCTCCTGTATCAGGCTGTTGAGTCTTTGAGATAGGCAAGAGTGGCCCTTCTCATTTGCCACTTTCAAGAGTAGTCAGGTAGGTGACAGGAGGAAGGATGGCCTTTTATGCAGTGGCCTCCCATCTCTGGAAAGCGATCACAAGTTCTCTAGGCCGGTCACTGCAGGCATTTAGGAAAGCTACGAATGCTTATTGGTTTATTCTGACCTTCTTCTGATTATGTTTTACACTATCAGTCTGGATTCATTACTAAAGTTGTAGGTTTTTTTTAATAAGAAAGATTTTTGTTTAGTTCTACTTTTAGCAAGTTTTATCAAACATAGCCAAAACTTTTCTTTCATGTGCCGTTTCAGAAGACTTGCTATGTTATCCTCTGTTTCTGTCTTCAAATTTAAACAAAGAAAACATGTATGAAATGTGGTGTGGAGTCCTGTGAATGGTTTGTGGAACCTCATATTTAATGAGTCAGCATCTTGGTGTCAATCAATCCTAGACAATGTGTATTTGCCATATTTTCAAGGGAATAACTAGCCAAGTTAGAGTTAAATAATCATCCTGTTAGGTATTTGATTGCTTCTCATTTTGAATAAAGCTGCATGTTTGGCCCAGATTTTCCATGCTTCAGCCTTAGCCCCAAACGCAGCATTCCTCATGTTAATCAGATATTTTCCAACATATGGAGCTGTACCAACTTCAATAATGCTAAAATAACTATGAAAAGTGACTTTGTGTTTGTATTAGACTTTGCAATGATTCTTTAGAGATCTGGAAGCAGTTACATTGCCATCCGTGTTACACTGTGATGGTTGCAGTGTATACAAGAGCTGCAGTGTAACTAGAGATCTCATAAGGGAGCAGGGGTTGTTGTTTTTTTTAGTCTAGTGCAGATAGTATAGAAATTTGAAGAAGACATTGATTCAAAATCCAAACAGAGAGCAAACTTCCTCCTGACAAACAGCAAATCATTTGCAGTACCCCGAAGTTCAACCCATGAATTTCCTTGCTTTTTCATATTTTTTACTCCTTTTTAAACTTCTGGTCATCATAAAATCTGAGGCAACCATGGATAACCTGGATGGAATTGGATTAAATGATTTCAGTTGCAAATGTCTATTACTATATAGTCTATTTTTGATGATTTCTGTGTATGGTGGCTAATATCCTATTCCCTAATCCTATTCCCACTCACAGCCCATAGGAGTCTGGAACATTTCTATTTCTGAGATGTCATCAGGGAAACAGAATGATGGTTGGGCCAGGTTCATGTCTGAGAAACTATGAGAAAAATGTGGTACCACCACATGGTAACTTTAAATGCTTAATGCAAATTGTACTACCTGATTCCTCTAATAAAGTATTCCTGACTTACTGTCCAGTAGTTGGAATAGATACAGGGATAATCTCATGAAATTTTGTCACCATCCTGTTGAGCAGAAATAGCATGGAACCAACATTCTTTGGTTACAGTCCAGATATGAGTCCCAAGGAACACTGATGTTCATTTGGTGATTTAAAGTGATTTAAATGACATGAAAAGATTCTGAGAATGGAGTGGAGGAAATGTAAAGTAATTAGTGAATGTTGCTTCTTTGGAAATCTGTACTTTAATCTAGAATATTTGTTTCCCAGAATAATATATATTAATGTGTTTTACATTCTTCTGTCTATATGGATAGACACATAGAGCTTTCTTATAGATACACATTACACTGAAAAGCACTTTAACCCTGCTAGTAATGGTAGAGAAGGGGCCTCAGTGACTCAGATTTTACATAGATTAATGCTTTAACGTATTCCATGTGAAATGAACTAAGGGAAAATGTCACATTTCACCACCATTATATGTGTAAGGCATACAGCTACTGAAGCAGATGTAACTTAAAGCTGCTGAGAAGTTGGAGAATGTTTTATTGCTTGTGGGAAAACTTCTAATAGGACATATACAATCATTGTTCTTCTACCATTCATGAGATCATTGGAGCTTTAAGATTATGCACAGAGATACGATGACAAGCTCCTTAATAAGAAATCTTCAGCCATGTGCTGGACTGCTACTGAAAAAAGATGATTCAATATAAAATGAGTAGTTCAGCTTACAACAGGGCTCTGCATAAGAAATTCCAATAAATTTCCCATCTCAGTGGGTCAGTTTGACAAGTAGAATAAAAGAGTTTTGGTTGGCAGACCTTATGAATGACATCTTGGCACTAGGCCATACCCATGGTCCTACTGAGTGAATAAATTCCTGGTATTTCTAATAATAGCTTGCTGTCTTTGCCCTCTCAATTTAGGTCTAGATTTTTTTAAAGAAAGATTTTCATTGGTTTAGTGAATCATTTTATTAACTAAAAGCTTGTATACAAAATCACTTGTTGAAAGGTAGCACTCCCTAATCTGCCTTTTATCTCTACTGTGGGTTAAGGGTGCTTTGAAACAGGATTCATGTGCAAAAGGTGTCACTCCTAGGTTTGCCCTTGACTATGTAACTCCTGTTGTACATCACTTCTAAATAGCAATTGACGATTTGACAGCTAACTCTGGAGTTGACATTTGGTGTCAGTAGAGATCTAATTGTGATGAGTCATCTATAATGGCTATTTCACACATACAAGTAGTCCTTTAATGCATACTGTCCACTGATGATAGACTTTAGATGTAGGGATTGTCCAGAATCTGTCTGGGAGAAAACACAATGGATTTTCAGGCTTTGGCCCTGCATTGAGCAAGTCAAATCAGCTTATGGACTTTCATCTCTAAGACAGTTTGTGATTTGTGCATTAAAAAAGTGAATCATCACCAAACATGTGGACCACATACTCTGAAGGTGCTAATTTGTATAAATTAGCCATTTTTTTTTGAAAATTATGCCAGATCTACATGCTTTTGGGGTGCCAGTTGTAGAGAAATGGGACAATAGTGTGAGTTGTGCAAATTCCTTTACTGGGTTTCTTAGCTTGTTTTTACTTGGTGCAAGCATGGCCTGCCTTAGAGATGGAAGTCTGTGAACCTCCCTCAGAAAATTTGTCAAGCTCAAATTATCTGAACTTTTCAGTTTCCATTCATTCCCAGTGTAAATTAAACCCTAGATAGAAATGTTAATTAGTTGGAAAGATTTAACTGTGTACGTGTGCAACCAGAATGCCTTTTACACCTATGATTTCTGACATAACTTGGCTGAGGCAAAAGCCCCAAATAGGATTTTAATTCATTCCAAACTCTGACCTTTTGTTTGTGACTCTGCTCCTCAGAATCACTCCCCCCACAAAAAAAAAGTTGAAGAAGAATAACCACGGATTATATATTTGCATACATAACATCTTATGTAAATGTTGCTGTATTAGTTCTATGGGAATGCAATATGGCTTGGTACAGTAATTAAGCTATAATTAGTGTTAGGACCACTTATCAATTCCATTACTAAAAAAGAAGAGAAAAGAAGAGAATAATACTGTATAAACAAATCTGGTATATTCTGCTTTAGCCACTTTAGAGTTGCTATAGAGTAGGCATAATCCAAGGACCATGTTTATAGGGTTCTCCCAACCTTTGTACCTAGAGATAGAATGTATAGAACATTTTATGCCTGCCTTGTTCAAAGAAGAGAAACTAGAAGCCCCTATCGTTATGAAATGCTGGAGATATCAGGATGCTGCTACTGTACTGTATAGTGTTCTAAGGGGGTTTTTTGCTGATCATTTTAGAAACACATTAATAGCGCTAATGGCAAGCTGTAATGTCTAATTAAATTTCAAGTGTCCCTGCATTTGTCTGTGCTAAAGACAAAGGAAAAGAAAAGAAATGTGGAAGCAGCAATTCCAAAGAATGCAACTAAATGTTGAAATAACTGGTAAGTGTTTGTAATTATAGATATTGATTATTTAGGGCATCATTGGGTTGACAGGAAAAGATAAGACCCAGTTGTCTTTTCATTTGGTCCTTTTATTTCTCAAGATAGATGAGTTAATAAACAGGGAACATTCCCATAAATTCAGCACCAGTAATATTTGTCACCTTCACAATTGCTTGGATGAGAGGAACATCTTTCATGTGAATACACTGGAGAGAAGTAGATGATTTGATCTGGAATCTCTACTTTTCTAGAAATTAACGCAGCGATGATGTTGAAAGAGGAAACAGCATCACCTCAGTGAAAGAGAAACAGAGACTTTCATAAGACCTTCAGTGTAGCTTCTACCATTCTTAAATTGTACTTCAGCATAAAAATAATGTGTTTCGCTTTAAAACTGAAGTCTACTATTAATCGTGTTCTTCATATAAAAGAAAGGACAACTTTCTTGTAAAGTTATGCACAAGTATAAATTTTAATGAAAATGTGCATATTGAATTCAAAATCATATTTGCTATTGAATCCCATTCTCCAATCAGTTTGTACTCCATTCTGTCAAACTGAAAATCGGCAGTGGTATATACCAGTTTCACATAAATTTGGTAGTTAGTTCTAGACTTAATCATTCTTAGAGTAAGTCCATTAAAGGAAATGGGCACTGAGTTATGACTAAACGAAATCTACTCCAGATATGCCAAAGCCTGGTTTCAACTTACAGTAAATAAATATTCAGGAGTGTTCCAAAGCTGAGAACTAAATTGAAGATGCCAAAGTGATTTGGTAGGATTACTTGTACAATCATCGCTTGTCATTGCAATTCCATCATCCAATGCCTCAAAATGCATGTTGGTTTTCATTAGGGATATATGTTTTTGGGTGGATCCAGATTTATCATCAGAAGTAATATAAATATTATGAAATAATATAAATAAACCACTGCGTCACCTGCATCCCTCTAATATCAATATGTTATTTATTGATTTATTAACAGTATTGATCCTTATTTAACTATTTAAATATTTTATATCACTTTCTGTTTTAGTTCAGATCTGAAACAGTGTGCAACCAAATAAAATCGCAATGCAAGTAAGACTAACTACAATAAAAAATTATCACCAATAAAAGTTACAATTGCTGAAAATATCCAGGTGAAAGCACACACACACCCCCCTCTGGTACAGAAGTATTTCACTGTAAGTCAAAGGCAAGCTTTTTTGAGAAGGCATTCCCCTACTGGGGCTTCATTTCCAAGTAGGCCGTGTCCTTCAGAATTAAATGAGGCATCTGGAGAAGGGCCTTGGCAGAAGATTTAAAAGCACTGGCCGGTTGCTATGTGCAGTCTTGAAGGTCCCAAGCCAGACTTTAATGGTTTGGCACCAGCACCTTCAATCAGGATTGGAAGTAACCTAGCAGCCAATTGAGTTCTAGCAAAGTAAGCATGTTATACATAAACAAAACCAAGAGCAAATTCAGACAGCTGCAATCTGCCAGACACTTCTGAGGTGCTTTCAGGGTAGCCCATGTATGACACAGGAGGCAAACAGGGCATGCATAACTGTGGCCAGATGATCCCCATCTAAGCATGCACACCTCTGATGAACCTGCCATTGCAAATGTAACGCAGATAGCCACAATGCAACAAATCCAGAACTATCCTCAACCTATGTATCTACCCTAGTAGATGCCTGTCAACCTAGATACCAAGGCTAATTGGACATTGTCAAATGGGAAATGGTCAGGTTAAAAATCAACCTCCTTGGCATTCATGAATTACATTGGACAAATGATGGTTATTTCCAGTCCAAGGACTTCACCATGTATTATTCAGGATATGAAACCATGAAAAGAAATGGAGTGGCCTTCATCACAACTAAGGAACTGGCCCAAGCTGTGGTAAGATCTCAACATTAAGTGATCATATAATGACCATTCGAATCCAAGCTAAACCTCTAATGCAAGCTGTCACAGTTTTTCAAGCCTACACTCCAAAACTGATGCAACAGAAATAGAAATAGATGGTTTTTACACCAAAATACAAAAAACCCTAGAACAAGTGCCAGGAAAAAACATTGTTTACATAATGGGTGACTTCAATGCAAAAGTCGGCATTGAAGCAGAGGCAGACATTACTGGTGATTTTGGACTAGGGCACAGAAATGATGCAGGAGATTGATACAATTCTTCCAGGAAAACTATTTTCACATTATGAACCCCTGCTTCAAATAGCACAAACGTTGCTTGTACACATAGACATCACCAAATGGGCTACACAGAAATCAAACAGATCATGTCCTTTGCAGTCATTGTTGGATTAGTTCGAGCTGTGCAGTGAAGACATATCCATGTGCTGATTGTGGGTCAGATCATGAATTATTGGTGGCCAAAATCAAAGTGAAATTATAGGACACCAAAAAGACAGCGACTCCCAAGAAGTTTGACACCACCCAAACCTTATCCATATATGCAGTTGAGAACAGCTTTGAACTGTTGGAAAAGGGTGAAAAGTTGCCTGACAAACTATGGCAGGACATTCAATTGAGCATTAGTGAAGCTGCTGTTAAACATATACCATATAAGAAACCACAGACAAGATCCAGGTGGCTTTCAGATGAAACAATCAGAATACCTGATCAAAGAAAAATAGCCAAAGCAGAAGGTGATCTGGAGAAAGCAAGGAAACTAAATGTGGATTTCCAGACGGCAGCCAGGAAAGACAATGAAACGTACTGGGATGTGCATAGTTAGAAGAGGATTACAAGAAGGGTTATACTAGGAATGCTTATCCACAAGTTAAACAAATTTGAACAGCTTTTAGTGCACACAAAGCAATCATAAAAAACAAAGAAGGGAAAGAACTGTCTGATCAACAAAACATCAAGAACAGATGGTGAGAATACACTGAAGAGCTATACACCAAAAGCACTGGGACTGGACCACATCAGGATAATGCAGAAAATGAAATAGAAATAGAATCAGCCGTTCTTGAGGAAGAAGTAGCATGGGCAATAAGTGAGCTGCCAAAGATCAAAGCACCAAGCATTGACAACATCCCTGCAGAGTTGCTGAAGCATGTACCAATCAGAACCATAACAGCCTTATGCCAGAAAATCTGGGAAACCAACACATGGCCAGAGAATTGGAAGCACTCAGTCTTCATTCCCATTCCAAAAATGGTGACTCCAAGGACTGTTCTAACTACTGCACAATTGCCCTCAGACCTAGCAAAATTCTCCTTAAAATTATACCAAAATGCCTGGCATCTATCATAGAAAGTGAACTACCTGAAGTCCAAGCAGGCTTTTGAAGAGGCTGGGACATTCGTGACCATATTTGTGCTAGATTTTGGAGAAATTTCAAGAATATCAAAAGAACATTTACCCATGCTTTATTGACTATAAGAAAGCCTTTGACTGCAGGATCTGACAAGGATGTATTCTTTTCCCTTTTCTGTTCAACTTGTATGCTGAAGTAATCATGCAGAAGATGGAACTTATCAAAAGTTGGAATAAAGGAAGGAGGAGGAAGAACCATCAACAACTTTTCAATATGTTGAGGGGACAATCCTCCTCAGGAAGGTCTAAAGCAATTGATCCAAAGAATCAGAGAAGAGAGTGAGAAGTTTGGCTTCATTCTGAACATCAAAAAGACAAAGATCTTGGTGACTGCATGGAATGAAGCCATCAAAATGTGTTGATAATGTGGAAATTAAATGTGTAGAGGAATTGACTTTCCTGGGATCACTGATTACTTGCAGTGGTGAATACAATGCAGAAGTAAAGCAACAAATTTCACTAGGTCTTATGGCAATGACAAGCCTATAGTTGTGAAGGTGGACAATGAAAAAGTTAGAGAAGAGGAAAATCAACTCGTTTGAGCTGTGGTGCAGCAGAAGCTCCTGTGCATTCCATAGACAGCCGGGATGACAAACAAGCAGGCTCTAGAGCATATTAAACCAGATGCATCCCTGGTTGGCAAGATATCAAAGCTGAGACTCACTTATTTTGGCCACATCATGTGATCAAGCTCATTAGAAAAAGATATAAAATTTGGAATGCTCAGCAGCAAGGGAAAACCAGGTCGCCAAAGAGCAAGGTGAATGACTTCATCAAAGATGATGTGGGCCCCAGCACAGTTCAGCTGAAAGAGGTGGCACTGGATTGAAAAGTGAAGAGAGATTTGGCTTATAGGATTACTTATAGTCCAACAGGACTGAACAGCTGAACAGAACAGAGAAATCTGCTCTTGCAAAAAAACTGAACCACACCCAGAACTGACCAAACACTACTTCCCCAGACCTGACAAATATTTTTCAACAGTGCCTGTATTTTATTAGGATTTGGTTCATTTTATTTAAAAAAGAATATAATAAAGTTCTTTGGGTGAAGTACGTAAATAAGGATAATGGGAAACTATTATACAACCATCCAAGGGCTTGTAGATGGGAAATAGATGGAAAGAAGTGAAAGTTGTAATGAATTGTAGTTTGGGACTAGAAAACACTGTATCCAAAGCACAAGGCAAAAAATTAGAAGAGCTGGGCTATGCACAAGTTTGAAAAAAGAATAAAGATAATTCAGCAGTGCTGAAGTGGTTTGGGTACCTCTGGGTTGTTCTATCCATTCCAGTACAGTTCTGCATTAATGTATTGTCAGAAGATCTGGAGTTACAATTTTTCTTCATGTAATATGAAACAATAATTCACAAAACACAAAACCCCAAAGGGCTGTTCTGATTTGGCTTTTCTGCTGTTCAGATAACTGATACGGTAGTTCATGTATTCCAATGACACTTATTATATCTGTCTGCGTATGTATAATGGAAATATTGTTATGGTCTTAATGCAAATGCCTCAACCCATCCTGCAGAACTCGCATAGCATTTTGTCACTGTGTCGCAGTACTTCAACAAGGGAAATGCAATTACCCATTTCTGAGTTTTAGAAAGTTGGCTTTTTCAGAGTCAGGGCTATTCCAAATCATGCTGATTCTCAGGTGAATGTTCACTTTTTTATTAAATAAAAGGCAAAATATACTGGTACCATAAATTAGAAAGGATGCAGGGATGTGTTGGTTATTTTATGAAGCCCAAGCTAATCGAATTTCACTCTGGGGAGCCAAAAGCCAGCCATAAAAGGGAATAAAGTTTGGAAATCTCATTTTCTCTAAATATTGACTTGGCCAGTGTTTGTATGGGAATTAAAGGCCTTAAATTACAAGAAGAACTACTTGCACAGATAATTATTGTTTTAAATTCCTGTGAGGTGAGATGTGGTATTCTAGTGTGCTTGACCCCAGGGAGAAACTAATAGTGTGCTCTTCACTTATATTTTCTCTTCCAGACCTGTTGTGAAGGGCCAATGTGGAAATTATGCTGTCACGATCCCCCAAACTGCACTGCTATTAAATTCATGGAGGCATTAGTTCCTATACCAAAGTTCTCCACGTAGCCACGTGCCTGGGGACTGCCAGGATACACTATATGGAGCTGTGTTATTATGTTGGAACTGCTCCACTGGGCCATGCCATTTGAAAAGGAGGTTCTTCATGGTTTTGGGGGCTATATCTGTGGATACACTTGACAATGGTAAACCCATGCTTTAGAAAGCAGTGATGAGGGCTGAGTGGCACCATTCCCGAAGAATCATAAACTAGAGTGATAAAAATCCTGGGGATGGGTGAATCTGTCAATGTCCCTTCCTCCTGCATTTGGGGGTTTTGAAATCACAAAGTTCTTTCTGTCCTGAATATCAGGATATTAATAAATTCTCACCAGAGCAAACTAAAATGAAATTCTCACTCATCTACATAAGCCAAATTCACTTGGGACTAGTATGTCTAGCAAGGGGAGGACTACAATGCATCTCCCTGTCATAGAACTGTTCAAGATGAGGAGTCTGCCCAGAAAGCAGTGGCAGCAACTTAAATTAAGCACTGATATGGTTGAAACAGTGATTCTAACACAGGACTTTTACAAGCAAAACATTGAGCCTAGTTAAACAAATCTGTCAGTTTTAGTTTCTCCCACATCCATGTTCCTTGTGTCCGGAGTATGAAAAAAGAAAAAAGTACATTTCAGTCGCTACTTATCAAAATGAAACTGAAGCAAAATGTGCAATCCCTAATAAATACATAAAATCCACAGCTTTTAAAGTAAATATAAAATTGTTGTTTGTTCATCTGAACCAACCAGGATGAGAAGGTGAGGTATGAATCCAAATGTTCAAATGCTTAAGTAGACACTGCTTATAGGGAGTCTGCACTCCAATGTGTTATCCAATGTGACCTGTGGAGGTAAATTCAGAAGATGACTTGGAGAAAGTTGTAATCTCAGCACAAAAAGAGAGAACATGGTTGAATCTGGCCTCTGATTAATAATCTTACTGTCAAAGGTATGCAAAGGCTTAATGCAAGAGCCTAGCCCAAAAAGAGGTCTTTTTTCAAATCCATAAGTTTCAGATCATGTCAGAATTTAGATGTGAAATCTAATTCCTATGGAATTCTGCAGTAAGCACAAAACACCCAAACTTTGTAATTTCTTTTGCTATATGTCTCCCATGGTATAGGAAGCATGAAATACACCAAAAGCTAGCTGCAAATTATACAGTTTTAGGAATGTTACTATTTGGACCAAGTACAGACTGAAAGAGTGTTTATGGAACTCTGTACTACTAAATCCACTAGAAATTAAAAAGCACCAAGGTGCTAAGGAAAAGAATTAATATCAATTTATTGGGCATTTCAGTTGCGTTACATTGTTTAGGGGAAAAAAGTTAAATTAGCTTATGGGTATTCGGAAGGTTTTATAGAGATAGCTTATCTCTGAGCCACATAGCTACCTAACTAATAATTAGTTATGCATAAAATAGGGATTAGGGATATCCTGCAGCTGAATATAGAATCCCTTTTTGATTTGAGATTCAAATTAACTTGTACTTATTACTGCGAAAGCTGTAAGCTTTACGTTTATGGAAATAGTATTATTATTATTTGATGTCCAGCCTATTTTAAAGGATGAAGAAAAAGTGCTTAATATGTATCTTTTTGAATACTCAGACTTGCATGGTTCTTTCCCTTCACTGTGATTTTTCTTAAGTTTAAATTGTTGTACATGAAAGCATTTGTTCATGGTTCTTATTTAGAGATTATATCAGCTGTTCAACCCATGTAAACCCTAGAGCAGACATCATACTGGGAACTTGTGTCATGTAACTGACCCTGTGAGAGCAGTGGTGTCAAAATGCCTGACTTTTGCTGGAAAACAAAGGCAGCAGATCCCCAAAAAGGTTACAGATGACTAAGAATGCCATTGTTGCAAATCTGTACCTCTCAGTCGAATGTGCAAATTGGAATCTAGATACTGAATTTCTCCAAATACTGTAATGCTGTTCTCTTGATGTGTTTGTCTCTAGCTGCCATTACTGGCTGGGGATGATAGCAACTGTATTCACTGAATCATCTACACGGCACCAGGTTGGAGAAGGCTAGCACAATCTCTTGTTTCTGAGAAAAAGTAGATATCAAGATAAAGGTTCTAATAGTTCCCACAAATATCACATCACAGCATTTGCCACCCAGGCAGATATTAAATTATCAGCATTACAATTTTGGTTGAGTTAAATCAAAATAAATGGTCATTCTTGAAATAATCATTACAACCATTAACAGAACATTTGAAAAAGATATTAAAAGGAGAAGTATTAAATATTAACAGGTTTTCAGACCAGAAGGTACTCACTCAAGGGATTTGAATTGTCTGCCAGACAATGAGAATTGGAGCTAATTAAGCAGAAAATTAGTTCAAAGGTAGTGAGATAGACAGCCATAACTGGGTAATGGGTGAACAGTAATAAATATTCTTAATGGGTGAATGCTAGTGAATCCCAAGACTTGTGCTGGGGAGCAAAAGTTATGCATGTGTGTGTGCACTGGAGGAAGGGAGAGGGAGAGGGAGGGAAGGAGAGATTGTTGTACTTGTCTATGGGATTCTCTACACAAAGCTTTCATTTTGAGCTCATGATTTCTCACTCATGGTAGTTTGCAGGCACTTTAAAAGATGCTGGAGCATCTCCCGTTCTTTCCAAAAATTTTCACAGCTTTTCCCCCCAAATATGGAAAATGATATATTGCATTTCCAGTGTGGACTTAAGGGGAATGAAAAGCTCACATATTTTTGCAATACAGTTATACCACAGGTTTGCAGCAATTCCATCTTGTGATAGTGATGCACATACAGAAAAAAGAAGTGAAGAAAAAAAATCCTGGAAAAATGTATGCATACTGGAACCAATCTTAATCCTGCAAAGAATCTGGATGCAAAAGACTTGGTAAAATGGAAGGCTAAAAGCATCATGTAGAGATGCCCAATATCTTGGGTGTGCATAACCTTTTTGGAAAAAAAAAATCCAAATTCTGCACCAGGAATATTTGATTCAGTGACCTGAATGCCATAGATTTAGCATATTTGCATATTTTTTATATGGCTTCAACTACCGATGGGCAAGAGAGAAGGGTCTTTAAAAAATCTATCCCTTGACCAGTATATATCCAGGATTCCGCAATTGTTTCTGAAACCTTACCTGGGGTTATCCACATGCTTCTATAACATGTCTGCAGCCATGAGGACTTACTTTTTGTATAAGAAGGCTGACCTTTTTGGATAACATTTCGTTCAGTCATTCGTCCCTAATGCAATAATTTTAAAGTACAACTGGGATTACATGGAGAAAAGTATTGTGTGAATGGGTGGATACACTTGGCAGCAATTTCTGCAATGCTGCTTGAAACCCTCAAAGGTTCCTAAAATTACATTGCTTCAAATAATCATGCAGTTGGCAACTGTCTGTTTGAAGAAGAAAGTTGGCAAAATGACTGTGGAAACCAGCTCTTTTTGTTCTGAATTGTATTCTTGTTCAGCATGATTAGAAAAATGTGGAATATAAATTACTTGAAAATGTTGTAGATATAAGACTCACTCAGATTTATTCCTGATTAATGTTTAGATTTATCTAGATTGCAATGGTCTAATTCATAGCACTCAGGATAAAATTTACCACAGGTAATAGAAAATGTTGTTTGGGCTTGAGCGCATAAAAATACCCAGACATATGGATGAAAATAATAAAATTAATTCTGTTATGCTAAATGCCCAAACAATATGAATATAGGACACCAAGAACCTATGAGTTTGCCATATGAAATGGTTGTAGCTACCCTGTGCTTGTTTCTGATGGTTTGCTTTGTGGCCCATAAAGACCATTGTGACCATTTAAATATATGTATACACACACACACACACACACACTTCTGGATTTATTATCAGGGTTCAGGATGAACTCTAGGTTTTGGGGTACTCTCTTATATCTAAATCAACCTTTCCCAACCTGGTTCCTCCTAATCTTTTGGACTTCAGCTACCATCTACTCTGGCTAACATGGCTAATGGTCAGTGATGATACAAGTTGTAGACCAAACCAACTCAAAGACATTAATAAATCCTAAACAGTGTCAATCATAGAACCAAACATGAAAACTGCAACATATAAGGAATTCACTGGCTCACATGTAGGGCTAAAGTGTGGAGGGAAATGTTGGCATGACATCAGCAACCCGGTTAAATTTTGAGCCCCAGTGTCTGAAGAGCCCTCCAAAAGTTCATTCTGCTTAAAGTGCTTTCAGAGTTTCCATTTGTAGAAAGCTTCATGAGAACAGGAATTTTGTAAGCATTGTCATTTGCATGCTCTTACAGAGAACTCATCATTTCATCATACTCAATGTGCAGAGGTTCAACTGAATACTGTACACACGGGATGCAGGGGGCTACTTCTATGCCTACACATGAGCAGCCCACAACTGTGGCAGTGCAATCCCATACATGGCTACTCAAAAGTAATTCTCAGTATGTCCAATGGCTAGTTTGGAGAGGACTGCAGCCTCAATGTCATATTTCAGGTCAAGAAATAAAACAGCACCAAAAGAAAAGGCACACTGCATAAATTTAAACTGCCAAGTAACCACATCTGTAATTAGACTGCAAAGTTTCCATGGAGGCTCAAACCTGGATTTCTAAAATTAGAATCCAGAGGGATTCAGTGCACCTTAAAATGATCCTATGTCAACAGTGATCATCATCAGATACATATGAAGAAATGAATACACACACACACACACACACACACACATATATTCCAATGAAAATGTTTTTTCTCTTGTAAGAATGCCATGCTTTTTAAAGCTGTGGGCCACAGTCCAATATACACATACCTGAGATTAAGTACTGCTAAATGCAGGAAGGGTTACTTCTGAGTAAGAATGCCTAGGAAAGTGCTGTTAATCCTCAATGCAATTATTAGGAAGTAATTATCAGGAACAAAAGCAATTGAAATAAAGAGAATGGTAAAGGCATATGTAAAATATAGTGAATATAGTATCAATGTGTTTCATCTAAAGGATAAAGGGCATGATTCAATAGAAAACTCTCTGTACAAGCCCCACTGAAATGGTGGTATGAATATTCCCAAATTTATAAGTATAATGTCAGTAGGAAAATAACAGATTGGACAGCAATAAAAGCAAATTCAATTTACACTTTCTTAACCAACCATTCAGCCCCATTTCCTAAATAAGCAACCCTGTAAATGTAATTAAACAATCTTATCTGGAAGTACTTCAAACAACCAAAACAAAGGATAAGTAGTTGCTCTACTTTGTCTCTTATATTGGGCATCTGCCATATTAAAACTGTAAGTGAAAACCATGGTCATTTAAGATTGTGTAAGAAACTGGAAAGCAGTATTACAATATGACATTGTGGCAATGCATTGTGGTTATGCAAGGATGTGCTTAAGCATACTAAATTTAAGATTACGTTAGGCCTTGTGTAACTTTACTTTCACATTTGCGAAAACTGCCTAAGTGCCAAAGTAGATGTAATGCTTGGAGTTGTCACATAAGCCACATCATTTGTCATGCCTTGTTTGGCAGAACGTTTAACAAATTGCTTGAGGGGATGGTTGGCGAGACAATGCCATGGGACAAAGGTGGGGGAAACTTTAAGCCTCTACTTATACTGAGAGGCCTGGTCCAGCTAAGACACCTCATTGCATATTTGAGGATATTCAAGATGAGCCAAAATGACTCATGTCAAGAATGATATACAGTGTATTGAAGACACTGCTGAAATACAGATGCAGCATATAAACCAGCAAAAGAAAGCTTATGCTTCCCCTACCAGTGCTTCCATTGGTTTTCTGAATTAGCCAGAGATGCTTTCTGAGCCTCCACATTTGCCCAGGTAAGCAACATGTCAAGTCTTCTCCCCAAGTCAAGAACAAAAGACAAGGCCATGTGCCACGGATTTTAAATAGATCTTATCTTCCCCTGTTTCAGAGAATGTTAATACACACAGGTTCTAGTCTGTTGTTGTTGTTGTTAGTCATGAAGTCATGTCCAACCCATTGCAACCCCATGGACAACATTCCTCCAGGCTTTCCTGTTCTCTACCAGCCCCCGGAGTCCACTCAAGCTCACACCAACTGCTTCAGTGACTCCATCTAGCCACCTCATCCTCTGCCGTCCCCTTCTTCTTTTGCCATCTATTGTTCCCAGCATTAGGCTCTTCTCCAGGGAGTCCTTCCTTCTCATTAGGTGGCCAAAGTATTTGAATTTCATCTTCAGGATCTGGCCTTCTCAAGAGCAGTCAGGGTTGATCTCCTCTAGGACTGACCGGTTTGATCGCCTTGCTGTCCAAGGGACTTGCAGAAGTCTCTGCCAGCACCACAATTCAAAGGCCTCAATCCTTTGGCGCTCAGCCTTCCTTATGGTCCAACTTTCACGGCCATACATTGCAACTGGGAAAACAATAGCCTCGACTATACACACTTTTGTTGGCAGGGTGATGTCTCTGCTTTTTAGTATGCTGTCTAGATTTGCCATAGCTTTCCTACCCAGGAGCAAGCCTCTTTTAATTTCTTGGCTGCAGTCCCCATCTGCAGTGATCTTGGAGCCCAGGAAAATAAAATCTGTCACTACCTCCATTTCTTCCCCATCTATTTGCCAGGAAGTGAGAGGATCTGATGCCATGATCTTAGTTTTCTTAATGTTGAGTTTCAAGCCAACTTTTGTGCTCTTCTCCTTCACCCACATCAAGAGGCTTTTTAGTTCCTCTTCACTTTCTGCCATGAGAGTGGTATCATCTGCATATCTGAGGTTGTTGATATTTCTCCCAGCAATCTTAATTCCAACTGGTGATTCATCTAGGCCTGCCTTTCGCATGATGTGCTCTGGATATAAGTTAAATAGGGAGGGTGACAGTATACACCCTTGCCGAACTCCTTTCTCAATTTTGAACCAATCAGTGGTTCCGTACCCAGTTCTCACTGTTGCTTCTTGACCCACATATAGGTTTCTCAAGAGACAACTAAGATGGTCTGGTACTCCCATCTCTTTAAGAACTTGCCACAATTTGTTGTGATCCACACATTCAAAGGCTTTAGCATAGTCAATGAAGCAGAAGTAGATGTTTTTCTGGAACTCCCTAGCTTTCTCCATGATCCAGCATATGTTGGCAATTTGATCTCTAGTTCCTCTCCCTCTTCGAAATCCTGCCTGTACTTTTGATAGTTCTCGGTCCACATACTGCTGGAGCCTAGCTTGTAGGATTTTAAGCATCACTTTGCTAGCATGTGAAATGAGTGCAATGGTGTGGTAGTTTGAACATTTTTTGGCATTGCCCTTCTTTGGGATCGGAATGTAAACTGACCTTTTCCAATCCTGTGGCCACTGTTGAGTTTTCCAAATTTTCTGGCATATTGAGTGTAGCACTTTAACTGCATCTTCTTTTAAGATTTTGAGTAGCTCAGCTGGAATACTGTCACCTCCATTAGCTTTGTTGTTGCTCAGACTTCCTAAGGCCCATTTGACTTCACATTCCAGGATGTCTGGCTCGAGGTCAGTGACCACCACCTCGTGGTTATCAGGGACATTAAGCTCTTTCTTGTATAGTTCCTCTGTGTAATCTTGCCATCTCTTCTTAATCTCTTCTGCCTCTGTTAGGTCCCTGCCTTTTTGGTCCTTTATCATACCCATTTTGCATGAAATGTTCCCTTCATATCTCCAGTTTTCTTGAAGAGATCTCTGGTCCTCCCTATTCTATTGTTTTCTTCTATTTCTTTGCACTGTTCATTTAAGAAGGCATTCTTATCTCTTCTAGCTATTCTCTGGAATTCTGCATTCAATTGGGTGTATCTTTCTCTTTCTCCCTTGCCTTTCGCTTCCCTTCTTTCCTCAGTTATTTGTGAAGCTTCCTCAGACAGCCATTTTGCTTTCTTGCATTTCTTTTTCTTTGGGATGGCTTTAGTTGCTGCCTCTTGTACAATGTTGTAAACCTCCGTCCAAAGTTCTTCAGGCAATCTGTCTATCAGATCTAATTCCTTAAATCTATTTGTCACCTCTACTGCATATTCATCAGGGATATGATTTAGGTCATACCTGACTGGCCTAGTGCTTTCCCCTACTTTCTTCAATTTAAGCCTACATTTTGCAATGAGAAGCTTATGATCTGAGCCACAGTCAGCTCCTGGCCTAGTTTTTACTGACTGTATAGAGCTTCTCCATCTTTGGCTGCAGAACACATAGTCAATCTGATTTCTCTGTTGACCGTCTGGTGATGTCCATGTGTAGAGTCGTCTCTTTGGTTGTTGGAAAAGAGTGTTTGCTATGACCATTGTATTCTCTTGACAAAATTCTACCAGCCTGTGCCCTGCTTCATTTTCTACTCCAAGGCCAAACTTGCCTGTTATTCCGGTTATCTTTTGGCTTCCTACTTTAGCATTCCAATCCCCCATGATGATAAGGACATCATTTTTGAGTGTTAATTCTAGAACGTGTTGTAGGCCTTCATAGAATCGGTCAACTTCAGCCTCTTCAGCACCAGTGGTTGGGGCATAGACTTGGACTACTGTGATGGTTGAATGGTTTCCCTTGGATTCGAACTGAGATCATTCTGTCATTTTGGAGATTGTATCCCAGTACTGCTTTTCCTACTCTTTTATTGACTATGAAGGCTACTCCATTTCTTCTGAGGGATTCTTGCCCGCAGTAGTATACCTGATGGTCATCTGAATTAAATTCACCCATTCCTGTCCATTTTAGTTCACTGATTCCTAAGATGTCGATGTTCAGTCTTGTCATCTCGTTTGATCACATCCAGCTTGCCTTGATTCATGGATCTTACATTCCAGGTTCCTATGGAGTATAGATCTTTGCAGCATCGGACTCTCCTTTCACCACCAGATACATCTGCAACTGAGTGTCCTTTCGGCTTTGACCCAGTCAGTTAATTCTTTCTGGCGCTACTAGTACTAGCCCTCTGCTCTTCCCCAGTAGCATATTGGACACCTTCCGACCTGAGGGGCTCAACTTCCAGCGTCATATCTTTTTGCCTTTTGGTACTGTCCATGGGGTTTTCATGGCAAAGATACTGGTGTGGGTTGCCATTTCTTTCTCCAGTGGATCATATTTTGTCAGAGCTCTCTTCTATGACCTGTCCATCTTGGGTGGCCCTGCACAGCATAGCTCCTAGCTTCATTGAGCTACGCAAGCCCCTTTGCCACAACAAGGCTGTGATCCATGAAGGAGAGGTTCTAGTGTATCTAGTGTTAATACACACAGGTGCATGTCCCAGGAGAAGCAGAGGAGGGACAAAGCTGCTTCAGCAAAGCAAACTGTTTCGGTGTTCATGGATCTTGGCTAAAGATGATACTTGGGGAAGGCAGCAGGACAACTAAATGACTCAACGACATGAGACCTTGGCAAAACTCCAAATAACCATGTAGAAAAGTACACGACATCCTTCTTTAAGCCTGAATATCCTGCTCACTATTCCTTTAGGTCCCATCTTTTCCCCCATTGCCCACCTGGTGCAAAAACTGCTATTGTGTCAGGGAGAAAAAGCTGAAGCTGTGTACCTTCTGCACAACATGACCCAAATACTGCTCTCCATTCCTCATACCAAGTTAAACCAGATTGTGCTGCATATACCCGAACAGAGTGCTGGGATAGATTATGGAATGTATTCTATACTTTCAAATAAGTGTTCAAATACTTTGTTAGTCCTGAATGCTGAAGCCGGGTAGGGACTGGAGCTGGTTACTGGGGCCCCATGAGTCTCTTGTTACAACAGCTTCACAAGGTTTGTTATGTGGTAGAATTCAAAGTGCTGCTTATCCCTTATCAAGCAAAGCTTGGGAGTAGGCTACCTGAAGGATGAACTTGTACAATGTGAGCATGCTCAGGTCTTAGAGTTTTGCAAGAGGTCCTTCTGAGCCCACTTTAGTGGCAATATGAAGGATGAACTTCTCAGTGGCTGCTGTCAGGCTGTGGAACTGCCCCCTGCCATCCTTCCGCTGGCAGGCAAAAATGTTTTATTGGATCAGTCTATGAACAGGTTTGATGGGTTGGATGCTACTTTTGTTCATTACTGCTGTGTTTATAATTGCATCTTCATGTAACTGTTTTAATCAAGCTTTATTTATGATGGTAGGGATGCAGTCCTAGGCCTGATAGGGTCAAATCATGTAAACCTCTGAATCCAGGGGCTTAATTGCATTGTAAGCCCAGAACAAGTCACTGTGGGTGCACGGTGGGTGCACGGTGGGTGCAAGCCTTGTGCTTGGTATTTCCTTTAGATGGCCTTTTCCCATTGAATGAAAGTGCAATGGAAGGAGAAAGAAGGAAGCTGGCATGCTGATAGGAACAGGCATAACTCTATCACCCCGAGCTTCTCCCTTCCCCACCTTGGCACATTTTTCCCTCCCCAAGAACTATTTGCAACATCTGCAGAGGGCAGCTGGTGTGATTGTTTCTATGCCAACTGTGAGCAGGGCAGAGCCAGGCCTCAGCCTTTGGAATCCTGGTTCTGAGATCCTGGATTCTGGAGCTGGGACTAAGATAGTCCTATGGCCTCCCAGATGATGTTTGGGTGTGGGGGCATAGAACCACACCTATGCTGCCTGGAGTGCCATTTTGCTTGGTAGAAAGGTGAGATACAAATTAAAATCTACAAAATTTTCCCACTAGGTGCTTCTTATTATTAGACACTTCCAGTGCTCTTTAATAATTGTTTAACAATTGTTCTCCTCTAATTGTTTCAGCCCTTGGAATAAAGCCAGTATCCCCTCTGTTGTGCCTCATTTCTGATTACTGCTTACAGCTGGCAATGCATAGTGATACCAGATCAACTGTTACTCTGCGCAGAGCAGGGAGTCAATGGGAATGTCTGGTTATTTCTTCCAGCACTTTGTAGGACAAGTGATTATTAAGTTTCCTTAGACTTTGTGGATCCTTCTTACATCCTTCACTGTTAAGCTAACCCTTCACTAGACGAGACATGAGTGATACTGTTAAGATGTGTCATTACTGAGTCATGGGAGTGGTTCTATAGCTAAGGCATATCATTGTTAAAACCATAACAATCTAGTTGTTAAATGAAATGATTTGACATATATAGGGCTGTGCAAATCAGGAAAATGCTAGCTTGTCAAATGCTAGCTTCTCTGATTTCCACCTCAAGGCACTTCCGATTCAGGTGTGAGGGGTTTTTTAATCCTCACATGGGACTCTGTACATATTTCCATGAACAGTTTTCTAAAGGTGTGTGTGTGTGTGTGTATATATATATATATATATATATATATGTATGTATGTATGTATGTATTTGGTGCACATTTTTCCTAAATGTAAGGATTAATCCTGTTAATTTATTTACTTATTTTATTGCTATTATTATTGGGTTTTGTAGTAAATGCTGTTTTGTGTTTGTATGGTCTTATATTGTTGAATTTTAATAAGTTATAAGCCACCCAGAGAGCCTATAGAAATTGTATAAATTGAATAAATAAAAATAAAGGCATGCATTTTCCCTGCCCTGTCATTCTTCTTCTCCTTCCAAGCAAACCAGGAGATGCACTTTTTAATTAAAAGTCATTATTATTTGAAAGCTGACTTGCAAGGCTGGCATCATATACAAAAGAAGAGCATTGCAATTCTATTGCAAGAGTATTTGCAAGCCAGTGACAAAAGAAACAAGTAAAGTTAGAATGCTGTGCATTAGGGAAATCCAGCTTAATAAGGCTTGATTCCAATTGAAATGATCTTTCCCACTTCAAAAAAGAAAAGAGCAACTGCACCTTCAAAGTGGGTCCCCCCATTTCAAGGACAATAGCTTGAAGGATTTGGCAGTTCTCAACTGGTTCACCCCCTTGGCCAGATACAATGTACTCACACTAATTATGTTAGGTCCACCCCACTCTATTTCTGTTTGCTCACTAACCTTTCACACTGATTTTAAACCTGTCTCATTCTAAGTGACTTCCTGATTTATCTCTGGGTCCCTTGGTATTATTTATTTATTTTATTTATTTATTAAAACATTTTTATGCCGCCCCATTCGCCGAAGCCTCGGGGCAGCTTACAACAATAAATAAAATATTATTGTGTTCAGTTCTGGGCTCCACATTACAGGAAGGATATAGCCAGGTTAGAATCAGTGCAGTGTAAGGCCACAAGAATGCTGGATTGCAGGGAAAGCAGTAGGAGGCGAGACTGAGGAAACTACATATTTTCAGCCTGGAGAAGAGGAGACTACAAGGGGATTTGTTGGTGACATATACGTACATGAGGGGGTGTCACATGGAGGAGGGTAGAGACCTGTTCTCTTCTGCAGAGGAAGGCAGGACACACTCCAATGCAGCCAAGCTCAAGGAGCCAAGGTTCAATTTGATTTCCGGGAAGTACTTCCTGACAGTTAGGACCCCGAGGGTGTGGAATGGGCTTCCATGAGAGGTCGTTGAGACCCCATCGGTGCGGGTGTTCAAAGATAGGCTGGGCATGCACATGGTGGGCATGTTGTGAGCAGAGCCGGCTGGAGTCGGGGGTCAGACTAGAAGGTCTGGGAGACCTTCTGACTCACTCTGTTTCTATGTTTCTATATTTCAGCTGTGGATTTTGGTCATACCTCTTCATCTGAATCAATGGATGGATCACATGACACAATAAACAACAGTATTTTATATTTTATTTCTTTTTTCTTTTTCACCTTTGTTGGTCTGTCATGTCATCCCAGCCCCATCATGGTATTTTCAGCATAGTACATTTGGTTTTTAGGAACAACAGATGGGCACAACAGTCTGTCCTATGAATTCTCAGTACCACAATGGACTTGTTGTGCCTTCCAAACCCAGAAAACACAACTCAGCATTGTCTGAAGGCCAGCCCATTGCCATTTTTGCCAAGTAGCTAGCCGGAGAGGTTCTCTGACAGCTGCCATGTTGTGAAATTGAAGGATATCTTCAATGAGGTATGCAAGCTTTTAGATAAATTGGATAGGGGACAATTGAGTTGTCATCATTTAAAATGTAGAGGCAGAAGGATAATTATAGATCTTTCTTGTTTGTTGTTGTACAGAGATCAACATTTGTCTAAAGTTGTAGAGTGTAAATGTTTGCAAAGACTCAAGTGGGCCATTTTTTAAAAATCATTTTTGTAATTTTAATGCTTTCTAGCTTCTATGCTATCCAACTAAGAAGAATGGAGATGGCAGTTCTATTTCATGACTGTTTCCCCTGGCTCCCCAAGCTTTTCCCAAATTCTGTAGCTTCCTCTCTTCAATACTTCTGCATCTAAATGGTTTCATTTGTTAACTAACAGAATTTTCCACCAGGCTGCTTCCTATTAGCACTTCAGGGTTATGAAGAGCTTTGGCTGGCACAAATTATCAGTCCAATGCTGCACTTGCTCCTGGGTGCACAGGACCTGAACTATTCCAGTACTGACTAGAATAGAATCAAAACCCCATATAACTTCCTTTTCAGAGCCCCTGGTACAGCCAGTTTGCCCAGTTTGAAATCCTGCTAGATTTCCTATTCCTGCAGTGGTATCTACACTTGAGGAGCTGTTCTCCTGACAAGAAGCTCACTTACTCCTGAGAAGTCCAGTTCATTTGAGTCCTTAGGTGTGTACTTCACCAGCAAGTTGCCACTTGTACCTGAAGCTTTTGGAACCAGGACTCATCAAAGCTGTCTCTTCCAACACCATGGCAAGAAAAACAGAAGCCCCAGGGGTGCCTCGGAGTCTTCATTAAAGAAGAAGGTCTGACCAAATCGAAAGAGCCTCCTTCCTAGCAATTTGGACACAGTGGGGTTCTTCACACATAATGCTAAGGAATACCATGATGTTAGCTACCTTTGTGTCCTGGAGGTACAGATACACAAGGTAGTTTCATGAGTAGTTTTTGCATGCCTCTGTCTACACCCCATCATCCCCCATAGGTGGGAACCAATCCCAGCATGCACCACTGCCTGAACTGCCTGCCTCTCCCCTACTGGCCATCATGCTCCCTGGGGGTGTTGTCAGCTGGCTGCCACTTTCTTGCTATCCTGTGGAACCCAAACCAGTGGCCTATCTGCTGGCAACTTGGGCATTGCTAGGTGGCACAAGGTGGTAGGAATTGGTGGCTGGAGCAGCAGTTCTTGCTGCTGAACTCACTGGCCAAAGCTCTTTCAGGCAGATGCCTTCAGGTGCTCCTTGGAGTGTCCGCACAGCAGGAAGTGTTTCATCCCTGGCACAGGTGATGATGCTGAGGCCCTCCTTGTGCCTGGATGCAGGGGGGGAGCCTGCCCTTGGCAGCATGTTCATGTCATGCCCATGGGAGGGCATGGATGCATGTGGAGTAAGGAGGTACAGGGTATGGAAGGTTGCTCTTGTATGTTGGCAAGGCAGCAAAGTGCTACTGTAGTGCCGAGAGAAACAAAGATGGCAGCTGGTTTTAACCAGGAGAACATATAAAAGAGAGGTAGGCACTGCAGGATCAGTAAATGCTGGGATTGATCCTCATCTGTGGGGGGCTGGTGGGATACCTGCTGCCATTAGGAGGAAGGATGGGGGAAAGTGGAAATCAGTCATGCATGGAAACCATGCACTTGTCTGAACCCTGGCCCTAAGGTAAGATAACATGCCAAGTGGTTTTATCTGGACCCATTTCAGTCCAGCTTCAGACCCAGGTATGGTACTGAATCTGCCTTGGTCACCCTGTATGATGACCTGTGCAGGGAGAGAGACAGGAGGAGGGCGTCCCTGTTGGTCCTCCTGGACCTCTCAGCGGCTTTCGATACCATCTACCATGGTATCCTGGATAGGCTAGCGGGATTGGGGGTAGGAGGCACTGCTTTGCAGTGGTTCCGCTCCTATCTCAATGGCCGATTCCAGAAGGTGGTGCTGGGGGACTATGGCTCTGCGCCATGACAGTTATGCCATGGAGTTCCGCAGGGATCCATTTTGTCCCCCTTGCTATTTAACATCTACATGATACCGCTGGGAGCGGTCATTAGGAGGTGTGGGCTGCGGAATCATCAGTACGCTGATGATACCCAGCTCTACCTCTCTTTTTCAACCAGGTGAGGCAGTGGCTGTACTGAAGTGGTGCCTGGCCAAGGTAATGGGCTGGATGAGGGCCAATAAACTGAAGCTCAATCCAGACAAGACGAAGGTCCTGTTGGTAGGCAGGCCGGGCTTTGGGGTGGGGGACTTTGACCTTTTCCTGAATGGGGTAGCACTCCCTCTGAAGGACAGGGTCCAGAGCTTGGGAGTGCTCTTCAACCCAGAGTTATCGTTGGAAGCTCAAGTAACAGCAGTGGCGAGGAGCACTTTCCTTCAGCTTCAGCTGATCCATGAGCTGTGTCCCTACCTGGAGGACAATTGCCTGGTGACAGTGACACACGCATTGGTCACTTCCCAGTTAGCCTTCTGTAACGCGCTCTATGTGGGGCTGCCCTTGAAGATGGTCCTGATACTTCAGATGATGTAAAATAGAGCTGCCAGGTTGCTGACGGAGACTGGGTGTTGTGCTCACATGACTCCAGTCCTCCGTCAGCTTCATTGGCTCCCCATTGAAGTCCGGGCCCAATTCAAGGTGCTGGTTATCACGTACAAAGCCCTTAACGGCTTGGGACCTGGTTACCTAAAGGAGCGCTTGCGTCCATATGTGCCTTCCTGCCCCTTGAGATCGGCGGCAGAGGCCCTTCTCCGGGAACCCTCCATGAAAGATATTAGGAGGGTGAGTACCCAGAGGAGGGCTTTCTCTGAGGTGGCGCCCAACTTATGGAATGCGCTCCCCAGAGAGGTCCGCCTGGCGCTGTCATTATTTGCTTTTCGGCGCCAGACCAAGACCTTTTTATTTAAACGTTATTTTAATTGTTGATTTTATTTATTGATTTTAAAAAAAATTGCCAGGATGTCCCCAATATTTTATGTATTTCTATTGACTGTATTTATTTATGGATTGGAAGCTGTCCCGAGGCTTATGTGAATGGGGCGGCAATATACGGTTTCCAACTAAATAAATAAATAGTTTAACATTATGTGTTATGGCCTGCTATAACCCATTATAACAACCCAGTCCATAGCTTAACTAAGTTGTTTCTTGTATCTGTCCTGAATCTCACACCATTCAGTGTCACTGGTTGTCTTCAGATTCTACTACTATGTGAAAAAAAGATGTTTTTATCAATTTTCTCCAGCCATGCTCTGCCACTTTCTGGTTCAGCTGGAATTGCAGCCCAGCATCTATGCATGGCAGCTGCAGAGCCTTCCTCCTTTGGGCTCTCAAAATCCAAATACAATCAACATGGAAGGGGCAGGACAAGCACTAGCCCTTTGCCATTGCTTTAATTGCCTCCTCCAAGTAATGGCCTCTCCTCTTCATGACGTCATTCTGCACGTGTGGAGATTGACAAAGTGACAGTAGAGGGGGACAGGGCTAGTATGCCCCACGCCTTAGGCACTGATTGTCCTCAAATTATGAATTCCTGAAGGGGACTTGTATCTTAATACATTGCACCCATGCAGCAGACACACTAGATGAGATAGCATGAGCAGCGTGTTTCCTGTCTCCTAACCCTGAGGCAAAAATTGCAATGTCAAACCTTATTGTTAAATGGGTCATTTCACTGCTGGGGTTGGGTAACACATTCAGGAATTAAGTAGCTGGCAGTGCCAGTGTAGAGAGCCAAAAGACTTGTTTCAGAAGGCCTGAAGGCCTTCTTCAAAAGATGTACTCAAAAAGTGTCTAAACCCATTTAAAAAGGAAATAGAAAGAACAAGCTAATGATTACCCAAGAAAAAGCCAAAAATCTTCAGGAGAAAGGAACTGAGTTGCAGGACATGAAATGGCTCTGCAAGAAGGGCTTATTACTAGCAATCAAGAAAGGGTGAGCATAACATACAAATCATCGATCTTCCCTAGGAACAAGTCCTCCCATTCGGCCTTTTTTCTTGTCCACATTGGCAAAGAAAGTGCTTTACTGAGCCGCTTTCTCTTATTGTACTAGATTTGCAGTGGTAAGACAATACTGTTATGAGAAACAGACTGGTTACCAGCGGAACACATGGTTGTCTGGACTAGAGAATCCTGTTCGGTTCACATTATAATGTAAAATTCCCTAAAATGAACTGTCCATACCAAAATGCAAACTGAAATACAGTTGTTCTTCAAAATTCACACTTTTTCAATTTTGCCACAATGTTCCCCAATAAAAAAAAAAAAGTATACAATCCTGAATAGGTATGGAAATAGCATACCAAAATGCAATATGTTAGATAACATTGCTTGTCAAAATGGTGTCTATTAAGAAAATGTGCATTAAAATGTATATATTAAGGAGCAGTATATATAAAGAGATTTTGTACACTGATTTTAAAGATGCAGAAATGGGACCAGCAAATGTAATGTTAGGAAAATGAGTAATGCAAGTGGATTTTTGGTTTCTGGCTTGCATGGATGAACCCCAAAGCTATAGAAGGCCTCTTGCAAAAGGCAGTCTCCTTCCATTAGTAAAAGCACAACAAACATTTCAAAGGAGAAACACAAGCCTGGAATGTTCCTGCTAATGCCTACATAGGAGAAATTGATTGATTCCCCACCATTTATCGGTTTTTTAAGTTTTGTTCCTTTTTAACTTGATTTTTTTTCAGGCTCAAGTTACATTGGGCCTAAATTTTGAATTTTTAAAAGATTCATAAATTCATAAGCATTTTTGCACACAGTTTTCCTAATAATGTGCACGTTGTATCCTTTTCTGCTTAATAATAATTTCTGTAAGTGTGTTTCCTATCATAATGCACATCTGAACATTAATTTTCCAAAATATGCAATTTGTATGTATAGCTATATCTACGTTGAAGGTTGGAGGACTCAGTCACAGAAACTGTAAGCATAGCTCAGAGTGTAAAATTTTTCTGGTCTGCATCATCTTGCCTCTCCACATCCCCCAAATTGTGTGGGAGAGGAATGCCAATTACACATCAAAATGTTCTAGAAACACCCAAGAAGCATAAAACTATAGACACTGATGGCTTTGTGATTGTATGCTGCAAAATGCATGTACATGTCTACGAGGCAGTAAGCATCATGACTAATTTTTATCACCATTATGTTGTCTGCTTATTCTGATTATACTCTCGATTTACATCAACTTCATAGTTTATTGCATCTGATAGCCTTCAGAAAACATTTCTAATTTTGGAGTTGAAATTGAGCTATGACCTTTAATTGAAAGGACTTGTGAACACAACATGCTCACTCACTAATGTAAAATTACAACTTAACTCTAATGTGAAAACTTCCCTTTGGCATTAATAGTACCAACAAAGTTCTAGATGCATCTCAAAATAAGAATGATTCAATGGCCTATTGTAGTTTTGCTGATACAAAACCAACAGTAAAAAGAGCACAGTGTTTCAGCATTTTAATAATGGGCTCTGTGAGGAAAGTCAAAGTTGCTCAGTCAAAAGGTTGTGAATCCATCTGAAGTATATATATGTCTACACACGTAGCGATTGTTTAGCCTCATCAAATGACAGAGTTGGAATAGGCCATTTAGGTCAAGTCCAATCCATTGTTTAGTGCAGGAATTTGGTTTAAAATATCATTGACAGATGAATGTCCAGTGATGGAGATGCAGCAGTCTCCCTAGGCCGTTGCTTTTTTTGTCTGACTCCTTTGGCAACTAGGTAGCTTTTCCTTAAGTTTAAATAAAATCTGCCTTCTTGTAGCTTAACCCTGTTATTCCATGTTGTACAGTCTTGGATGATAGAGAACAGGTTGCATTTCTCCTCTAAATGGTAGACCCCTAAGTATTTGCAAAATACTATCAAATTCTCCATATCCCTCTGGTTTTTCTTCTCAAGGCTAAACCTACTTAGTTTCTTCCAGTTTTCCTCTTAAGGCACAGGAGAAGAAGCAAAAGGAAGAAAAGAAAAATAATACAATAATGATGATGACATTATAAGTAAGGAATAGATAATAAACAAGGAACAGAAAAAAATAACACAGCATAGTAATCTACTGTCTGGTGATTCCTAAATTAGATTACTGCAAAGCAATAAAAGTGGGGCTGCCTTTGAAGATGGTTCAGAAGCTGCAGCTCATACAGAATGCAGCAGCTAGATTAATAGCTGGGATCCATAGATCTGAATGTATAGAACTGGTTCTGTTTGCTGTCTCTATGCTTCCAGACTCAATTCAAGGTGCCGGTTTTAATCTATAAAGCCTTACACAGCTTGGGACCTCAATTCCTGTCAAAATGACTTTCTCAGTTGTGATTGACTCAGATGCTATGTTCAACCGCTGGGACCTTCCTCTGAATGCCAACTCCAAGGAAGGACTGGAGGGTGTCAATATTAAGGGAGGGCTTTCCCTGGGTGCCCCCACAATCTATGGAATAACCTTCCCACTGTGGCCCTCATGGCACCAAACTTGTCATCCTTTTGGCTGCAGGTTAAGACAGCCCTTTATGTCAAAGCCTTTAAAGACCTATTTACTTACCCAGGGCCTTGAGGGAATTACCCAGCTCAAGTGATTTCCTTTCCATAGGTTCATTTTTATTGTATGTTTTAACTATTTTAAATTAATGCTATTTTGTTTTTATGATATTTGTTTTGTATTGTTTTTATGCATGGTTGTAAACCACCCAGGGAGCTTTGGCTACGAGACGGTATAGAGATGATGGTGATGATAAATCAGTATCTGATTGATCCTTATCACATTTGGAAGTAAAATCTACTTAACTCAGAGAAAGGCTACAAACAAATGTTTTAAACCGATATTAATACTGACATTGGTAGGAATGCCATTGTTATCTATCACTTCCCATTCTTCTGCTTAAAGTGCCTGGTCAGGAAACAGAAGGTGCACCAAATGACCATCGACTCTTGTTCCTCCCTTTTCAGTAGGCTAGCTGAGAATGCAATCTTTGTGCCAATTGCTATGACTATGTAAAGGGGTGAATAGTGATGTCAGCTGTTTCAATCATTACTTCTTTTCCAGATCATGATTGACCTGCTTCAGCGATAGTCTGTAGCACAAGGTCATTGACTGTCCATTCCAGCATTCCATGGCTAGTTTCACTTACTTCATGAGGCTGAATAAGCCTGAACTGTGCTTGTCCAATTTATTGATTTGGTTGATCAGTCCAGACACAAATCAGTTCTTAAATAAGATGCCTGAGCAAGTTAACCTAAAACTGAAATAAACAGCCCTATAATAATTACTAAAATGATGGCCTGCCTGAATAGCTAAACACTGAGATAGCATGTAGAGTTCCCTTTGCTATGCTGGAAAGGCACAGGTCTGCAGCTGTATGGGTGAGCACATGTGGAAGCAGAGCAAGGGGTCAGACTTGGTGACCCTATAGGCTCCCTTTCAGCTGTACCACTACTATTCTGCTCTGCTCTGCTCTGCTCTGCTCTGCTCTGCTCTGCTCTGCTCTGTATTAAAAGATGCTTGTACCTTGGCAGGAAAGCTATGACAAATCTAGACAGCATACTAAAAGGCAGGGACATCACCCTGCCAACAAAAGTTCATATAGTCAAAGCTATGGTTTTCCCAGTTGTAATGTATGGCTGTGAAAGCTGGAGCAGAAGGAAGGCTGAGTGCTGAAAAACTGAAGCTTTTAAATTGTGGTATCAAAGAAGACTCCTGAGAGTTCCTTGGACTGCAAAGAGATCAAATCAGTCAATACTAAAGGAGATCAACCCTGACTGCTCTTAGAAGGCCAGGCACTAAAGCTGAAGCTCAAATACTTTGGCCACCTAATGAGAAGGAGGACTCATTGGAAAAGACCCAGATGCTGGGAATAATTGACAGCAAAAGGAGAAGAGGACAGCAGAGGTTGAGGTGGCTGGATGGGGTCACTGGAGAGGTGGGTATGGGCTTGGGTGTACTTCAGGCAATGGTGGAGAACAGGAAAAACCTGGAGGGATGCTGTCCATGGGATTGCGAACAGTTGAGTGTGACTTTGTGACTCAACAACATGTTTGTCCTTCCATGGTGAACATTGCACTATTGACCCTTGTCTAGAGGAGAAAGAAGCAAAAAGTTATGACGACTTCAGAAAGCATCATTCAGGATATATACAAAGTACATTTTATCTAATGGAAAAAGGTGTGACAAGCTGGTCTTCTGCTCAGGCTAGTACTCTTTTAAAGCAATCAGAATCACCACAGATACTTCTATATTACAGTTTTCAGTAATAAAGGTTTTACTGTAAGGTTACCATGGGCATTGTACAGGGGAAAACCAACTTTCCCCTATTGGATCATGCAATTTTCCAGGAAGTGAAGGCATGCCATGGACTATCACTGCTTCCGAAGCATTTTCAATTGCATTTTGTTGAGTAGGGTCATACTGGGTTTTCTAGCTAGAAACCCAAACAGAAATAAAGTGCACCCCTTGGATACTTCTTATGTTTGCAATTTAACAATAATTGAAATTAAAATTTGGTAAAAAGTAAGCAGGTTTTAAAGGATTTTTCCTTGTATGAAAAAAGGGACAGAATGAGCTTATCAATCAACACATATGAAAGGGCCATGAACCAGATCCAGAGACTTCTATCCATTCCTAGTTAGAAGACACATGGTCTTTCAGTATAAGAATTTGTGCTAAAATCTGGAAAAAATCTTTTAAAATCTGAGCAAAACAAAATTGTGAATAACTCACTTTTAGATTTCTTGATACTGTATTATAGACTGTACATAAAACAGAATGTCAGGAATGTTGCTTGACTGGTGGGGATAAATTACTTGATTTGTTCTTCCCTTTTCAGTATTCCATTGCTTCTCCCTTCAAGAAAGACACTGACCTCCATCCCTTCCTTAACCTTAAGAATAGTTTTAAAATATAGCCCAGATTTTGTGATATTTTAGGTTGCAGTGTGAAGGTGGAAGGATTGTGCACCTTCATTGTGGCATTGCAACAATGAAATATTTTAGTTATGCTTTGTCACTGTGTGGAGGGATGGTCCCGGCCATAAGACTTGGAAGCACTGAATTAAATAATAATTTAATGCAACTTACTGATGGGTTGGTGCAATGAAGACTCGGCAGGACTGCTTAAGCACACCGTGCCGTCTTTCAGGAGAATTGTAAACAAGTGTGAAGCATTCTGTCACAGCAGGGTCGCCCTGTGCATGTAACAGCTGCCAGTCAAAGAAACTTCACCAGGCAGCTCTGCTGTCACTTGATATGAAATCCAACGCTCTTTCTGTCATAAAACATCAAAGCACTTAACAAAGAACAAATAAATGAACATGAACGAAGTAATGTGACAGGTTTGCAAAAGCAGGTAGAATATCAAAAGATCCATTTTCAGGAGAAAAGATCAAGTGATAAATCTGACTTCCATTGATCATCTGATAAACTTCTTTTGTTGCTTTTGTGAGTCTGTGTTCTCCTTTACAAAAAGTTGATTTTGAAGAGCAGAGATCTTTAAAGAATGTCTTTAAAGAATGTCTTTCTTCAGCAGGATTCTCATATTTATTTAATTCTGAATGCTAATGAATAGTTATGCAAAATAAATTTCCTGACTGGCTGAGCTACTTATAGATCTGGCACAGTTTTACAGCTGAGGCTCTGAATGGTTGAAGAAACCTTGTAGAATGCCAGCTGGGGAAGACTGAAGCGGAGTTTTCACAAACAAGGGAGGACGTGACCTTTGAGTTGCGTAGGCCTTTTGGAAGAATAGCAAGGAGGTTATTAAGATTCAACAGGTAGTTGAGTGAACATTTCCTGTGTGCAAAAGCCTTGGTCAATTTTTTGGTTCCATGCCAAGGCCTTTGGCCTTCAGCTTGTTGGGAAGAGTAGCTAACAAGCAATAATTACCTCAAAACTGCTTTTCCCAAATATATTTCTGAGATAAGAGTTATGAGAACACAGAATGTTTGCCTTACTGCAGCACTGCCATGCCTCCCTTTTCTCTCAGGGAAAGCAATTGTGCATTCTGACAGCATCTGAACCCAAGGGAGAGAGGAACCTGTAAAGGCCCGATGAGGATAGCAAAAGACCTCTGTTTGTTTGTACCTTGCACCCATATTTCATCATTAGATTAAATATTCCACATTGTTATTTTATCACTGTATTCAATCAACTGCAGATCAGGTCACTTCACTTCCTTCTAGCTATCCTCAGTCCAAAGTGAAGTGCTGAATCAGACCCCCAAGGGTTCATGCATTTGTGCTTCTGCTGTACAAATTCAAGTGTGTGTCCAGGCTGGTAGTCATCACCTTTTCTACTCCTTCACAGTAGCAGCAAACAAACCAAACACAAAAACCCCTATATTTTTACAAGGGAGCTCGAATCCAGCTTTCTTCCTGTTATGCCGGTGTCACATGTGCTTGGAATAATATTGAGGAGAATGGAAAAAAATGTGAACCCCTCCCCCTCCTTTGGTATAATGTCATGCCACACCAACACAGTTTTGCATCCTCTTCTCTTATTTATGAGAACTTGAATCTACAGAAGAATGTGGGAATAATCCCATAACCTGTTTAAAATAAATTCTTGAATGCTCCTTTTATTCCTTTGTTTTCTCCATCTGATTTTATTATGAGTCATAAGAATCTAAATTATAAAGGATTGCTGTTATATTTTAATCATTTATACAGACTAAGAAAATGTGAGAAATTTGTTCAGTTTGTCAGATGATACTTGCCAATTTACACTTTCAAAAGCTAGACTGTAATCAGAAAGTGGTTTGCTGCCAGATATTGCCAAAATCAGTAAATCTCTGAAGTTGAAATGCAGTTATCAATGCCTCTGTATGTCTGCACATGTGTGTATGCATGTGACAAAATGCGCAAATTTATTCATGCAAGTCCCCAGAGACTCCTTTATTTAGTGTGTGAAAATGTGTGCATTTACAAGCAAGTACACAAAAATGCATACATTTAGGAAAATGTGTGAGGGCTTTTTAAAGTGAATAAAAATGCATATCCACTTTTTTGCAGACCAAAATGAATACAGGATGAATACAAGATAAATTTTGCATGGAAAAAGATTAAGAAGAGATCATGCGCTTGAGAGATTTGCCTATGCCTCTTCTTATTCTTATTCACTATAGAGACCCACAAACAAAGCTTTCTGGATGCTTTAGTATTGAAAGAATATCAAAATTTTCTGGAAGTTTTCTGAAGTATTTCATTGAAATTTTCTGTAACTAATAGTGCAAATCAAGATTGCAAGCTTCTCATGATTCAACTAAGGAATGCTCTTTCCCATGCGTTTGATATACTTGAACCTCTCTCTAACATTTAGTGTAAACATTTGTACTAACTAGGGAAGGGTGAGAAAATTGTTTAGTTTTCATTTTAATATAGACTTACCATATTTGTACTTTCAAACCTAGACAGCAAACAAGATAATTAACCCTCAACAAGGGTTTTATATTAAAATACTAAACTAAATATAGAATCATGAATTTTTCTTTCTTCCTTTTTGGCAACAGTTCTAAAAGCGAAAACAGATAGCAACTGTACATCTCTCCTGCAATTAATTATCCATTGAAGCGAATTAGTGTATCTAAACATTTGAAAAAATATGCATGCAAAACTATGCTATAAATATTACCCCTTAGTTGAAATTGTATTCCCTATGGCATTTTGGCAGGTTATTTTCCTAATACAGAACTTTTTATTGTTTTATTTCCTTAATCACTGTCCCACTTTACCAAGCAAATTACTTTCAATCCTGAAATACTTCCTTGGGAAGTGAAATTCCACTACAACCAGCAAGGAGTTACTTTATTTTTATTAGGATCACAATATTATTAAAAGTATGTTTGTTTGTTTTGAAACTCTTTTTCTCGAGAATAAATGCATGATGATTTGGGGTGCAATCTTATGTGTTTAGACAGAGAAAACTGCTACAATTCCCAACACTTTCCAGCCAGTGGCAGGTCCGTTTTTCTGCCAAATAATGGATTAACCTACTTGCTATCTAAATCTCTTTCATTAAACGAGTTCTTGAATCATAATCTTTCTGAACTTTGATATGAATTGAGTAATTCTGTACCTCGTCAAGCTGCAGTCTTAGGACCATGTGTCCTATCTAGGTGCTCAACTTACTGGATGGGCAAATTTGAGCCAGGGATGGCAATGTGTCGAATAAGCCTTCCCCATGACATCCAGATACAGAGAGCAGTTGTCTGCAAGAGGGGCTTATAAATGTACAACTGTGTGCATAACTCTACGTGAGCATTTGCCTGCAGCACAAAGCTGCCAGCAGGTCACATGGCATAGATGGCATACAGGGCAGGACTATACCATATGGCCCCACTCCCTGCTTGTGGATCAAACTCTTGCTGTGTGGATTATTTATGTAAAAGACATACTGATTTGCTTCTGGCAATCCCTGTCAGGTTGTACTGTACATCAGGTAAAATTAGGGGTAGAAGAAATGAAAGTGAAAGGTTTGCACTCTGTCCAGCATATCATTTGTCACGGCAGAGTAAAGGCCGGTTACAAATAACGTAAAGTGCAGCGGAATGAAGGAGCCACGCCACAATAACTCTTCGGAGATGTTTTTCCCTCTCCATTTGATTGTTGGTGAAAAAGCAGCCCCTGCAATGACTATGCCTTATGGCATGCCATATCGAAAACAAGCTAATTTTCATGCTCTAGTAACACAAAGTAGCACTGGGGGGTCATGGATGTAAACTATGAATTTGTTTCTGAGAGAGATACTGTCACCCTTGCAAAAGCTATTGCCTCTGTGCATGTTCCTCATTACCCCAGTTGGCAATTAATCTAGACACTTGACCAGACCTTAGCATTTATCTCCACACTTTGTCACCTGTTTTAATCAGTGTCCCTTGAACACTAGAGGCACAAAAACCTTTCAAGGTGGCATTTCACACAAGCAGTTCAACTGGAAAATAATAAAACAAAGCTTTGATAATTCTATATGTCCATTTTGCTCTGCCTGTAGGGACCTCATTTTGATTGGGAGATCAAAGGTATTCTGTAAGCATCCAATCATTGCTATAAGTAGATTCATTTTTCATAACAAAGTTGATAGGAAAATAACCGCTCCCACTCCAAATGATGCCATTCTGCAATGGAGGCATACTAAAAGGCTAAGACTTTGCCTAGAACACGAACTCATTCAAAAACTGCTCTCTCTCTCTCTCTTTTGATCTGTCTTGGCAGTTGTAAAATACAGGACCAACTAATTTTCTAAAAAATGTTTGAATCTTTTATGCACAAGGAAACATGGCAGAGAAGTCAAGTTTGTATTTGGAACTGAATGCAGATTAACAGCTTCTAACACAGTAGTCTGTATTGTACCTTGAATCAGATGAGAGCTTGGCTCACTAAATATATTTGTAAACCTGTTATTGGTCTAATCTAGTAGTTTTTGTTTAGTGACCCTGACCCTAACATATGAAGTAATTTTTCAAATGCAAATAGTGTGATCATGGTTGCCTAATAGTCCCCACATTTTAATGCTGAACTTTTAATATATTCTTATGACACTCTTAGGTACATTGGGGTGATAGTGGGAAGCCAGAACAGTTTGTCTAGCAACCTCCTTGAGCAGGAGTGAGTTTTTTTACTATTTGTCTCAGCATTCTTCTTTGTAATATGTATCTACTTTACAGCTCAGAAGAACATAAGAAGAGCCATGCTGGATAAGGCCAAAAGGCTGGACATGCACATGGTTGTCATGTCGTGAGTGGAGCCGGCTGGAGCTGGGGGTCAGACTAGATGGCCTGGGAGACCCCTTCTGACTCGCTCTGTTTCTATGTTTGTAAGACCATCTTGTCAAGCATTTTACTTACACTGTGACCAATCAGCTACCTGTGGGAAACCCAAATAAATAGCACCATCCAGTTCGTGTTCCCCAGGCATCTTTCGTGTTCGTGTTCCTCATGCAGATGTCTGTTGAACAGTTGCCATTGAGAGGGATCTAAAAAGCTAATTTATGTTAGAAAAAGTAATGAGAATGTGCTGCTTAGAGCCCCAGATCCAAACAAGAATGAAATCACAATTTTTGGAAAAATCCCACACATTCTCAACCTTGTGATTGCATTCATGACATGTGTCCTTTATGAAAAATGTGACCTGTGTGAAGGAGTTGTGTTCTAAAACTTGTGCTCCCGAGATTATGTTGCTAAATGCTGGAGGGTGAGGGGAAGGTGGAGGCAATCCTAGCCTTTGCTTTATTCCCACTTTCCACTGGATATCCGTAATCCTCCAAGTCTGGAGAGTTCTGATGGCACCCTAACTCTGCCATCTACATTTTCCTAACTAAGAATAGAAAGTTAATAGGGTTGTATCACATAGCATCTGCAGGGTGCTAATTATCTGGATGCCACACAGGACAGTGAGGCATGTATTGTGTATTATCTCAAAGTCCCAGTTTTATCAATTATAAAGTTTGCCATCTAAAATGACTTTATTATCTGGTTGATATGAACCAAAAAGTTTATTATACTCATTGTTAAGCAGTTTAGTCTTCAAAAACCAATGTTCTGATAAGCCCCCACTTATCAGGCTCTATTCAGTTCCTAGTACAATTTCCTACATTTCATTTTAACTATGAAATCCTTCATCCCCCTTAGGCAGCATGCTAAGGTCCAAAGCATATCACAGATCTCCCCCTCTGAGTTTGAAGAGAGAGAAAATGAGAGAAAGCGAGAGCGAGAGAGAGCGCTTCCACTACACTCAACTCTGGAGGGATGAAGTGAGTGGACAATGGGAATATGGCATGGACAATCTGAATAAAACTTTGGATCAGCAGAGCCTGAAGCACTCCAACATGGAAGCAGAAGATATCATGCTAACATGGGGGCTCCCGTCTGTTTTCTTGCAGCACTTCCTTGCAAATGGCTTACCACCTATTCTTCTCTTTGATTTTCTTTTGACTAAACTTTGACTTCCTGGAATCTTTGTTATCTTATTTGGTCCATAGCCTCTATTTTTACCAAGACAATGATACTCAAGGCAGCAATTGTCTTCTCATCTGTCATCTGATGTAACTGAGAAAGTTTGCACCAAACACCAGGTTGAATGGCCCATAGTGTTATATTGGCATATAAGAGTAATATAAGAAAAGAATCAGTTGATCATTAGAAATTCTACTTTAGGAGCAAATGCATGCCTTTCTAATAATGCCATCTCTTGGGGAACTTCACAAAACAGCATGGCATTAAATTTTCTGCTATAAAAATGCTCAATATTGAATCAAAACAATGGTAATGGTATGTGTGTGTGTGTATGTGAGGGAGAAGGAGTTATGAAATGAATGCACCATTAATTTGATTTAGCTTTATCCTTTGTTTTCCAAGCTGTTTCTGTCAAATTTATGATACTAATTATACAAGCATAGTGAAAATATTACTTTGAAACTACAGCAACAGATAAAAATTAAAAAGATGATCTGATGCCTATGGATATAAATACCATTGTTGAGCTTATTTTGGACTTTCAGTGGTTGGAATGAGTTTAGAATTGTGCCTAATGTTCATTAGTAATGTGCTGTGCAGACAACTGATAGATTGCGAGGCTCAATTGTAAAATATTAGAAACTGTTCCCCATCTTTTGCTCATAAAGGCATGATATGGAGATTAAAATATTTTTCCTTCTGCTCTTTTAGAATTCCACACATTAAATAGCAGATGTTTTAGAATACACATCTGTAAGTTAAGTTTGGATGACAAGCTTGGGAAAGCTCCAAATGCTTTACTATGATATTAACCCGCCTTGATCAATGGTCTGCAAATTCGGCAGTGAATTGTCTTTCTTGTTGCTGCTGAATCAGATGTGAAATTCTTGATCCTGGTCTTTAATGTATATAAGGTGTCACAACTGGAAAAGTATAAAAGAATGCTTATGAGTGAATTCTTAAAGGCTCAATATAGGATAACCATCAGAATTTTGGACAGCTCCTCCTGAAGTCTTCTTGATTAAATTTAAATTTTTATTTCCACACATGTTTGTTCTCATAAAGGTTTAGACAGGGCCCATCTGGTTGTGCCACATTCTGCAGAGATCCATCTGGCATCAAGCAGGAAGGGGGATCTCCAGAATATCCACTCCCAGGAGATAACATAGGTGCCAGTTCTGATGGTGTTCAGCTGTGATGCTGCTGCTGCCGCCATCCCACCACTTTCTCTTGCAAGGAACCAAAGATGCTAACATAGTGTTCATGCTCTCCATTTTAGCCGCACGACAACCCTGTGAGATAGCTTAGGCTGAGAATCACTGACTGGCCCCAAATCATCCAGAGTTTCAGAACTCTGGGAAATCTGAATCCCAGTAATTTTATTCCCTGTAGCACAATGGCTATAGTTTGAATTCTTCTTTTCCCCCTTTTTAAAAATTTGCTTTGAATAATTTGTAATTACAGCCATTCTGTGTGTCTGACTTGTATACTGTCTTTCTATAAGAATCGCAAAACTGCTGACTTTTTTTTTTTGCTTTTAAAAAGTTCTTTTTGGTGTTTTGTCTGCATAGAAGATCAGCAGCAGAAAAAAGTGTGCTTGAGAAACCAGAAATTAGGGATATTTTGATATGCTGCTGTATTAAATTTAGAGTGTCCACATTGGTTGCATATTCATTTTGAATCATCCCTATTTCAAATCTTTAATAAAGTTGCACACATAGTCAAAATGCATAGATTGTTTTCTTGCTTCTCTTCTAATATATTACTCTTCTATGTGTGGTTTTCTTTGGCTTACTGTCAGCTAACTTGTTTCTCAAAGAATTCTTTTGATAACCAGAAATAGCTATAATATAAATACAACTTAAAAGCTCTTCTTTCATAAAACTTTCTGTGGGGAGCTAGAAGCAATTTCTCAGGATTGGGGGACAGATTTTTATTTTGCTAATCAAAAAATGCATGAGAAACAGGTATGGAAATAGCCATAGTGTAGAGATTTAGTCTCCAACCACATCATATGTGAAGTTTCTGGTCTTCTAACAATTTTTTCCCTGGCACAATCAATATCACCATTCATAAGTTATGCATTTGCACTAGATGCTGTCTTATGTTATCATGTGACAAGAGAAAAAAAAGAAACCTCTGTGTGTGTGTGTGTGTGTGTGTGTGTGTGTGTGTTTGTGATAGATCCCCATGGTGATGGAAAAGAGAGCACTGCCATAGTGGATAGCAGGGAAGTGAGAAATCAGCTTGGAGGGTGGAACGCTGTCCCTGGACTCCAAGCCACTTTCCTGTGGCTGTGAGCATTCCTCCAGGCACCTGCGAGGAATCAAGCCTGCTCAAACACTGCTCAAACAGCATGCCTCTTCCATGTACATGATTTGCAGCCTTTGTCTGAGCTGCATGTGCTGCAGAAAAGGATTGCCAATATATGCAGCTGGAGTCCTGTGAGTGTTCGTGGACTTTCTTTTGGCTTTGTTCGCTCTCTTGCAGACAAGAAGTCTGATGAACAGAAGAAAGCTGGATCCCAAGATGGTTCTCACAGTCCTAGCTGACAGTGACCAGTCTATACAGGAAAGGCCAAATCTGTCTGTTTCACTTTCTCTCTCTCTCTAGATAGAGATTGATCAACCAAATATAAATGCATTTGTGCATTTTGGTGAAATCTTATCAAAACCAAGATGAAATGAAACTCTGTATTAGCTGAATTAATATATCCCTGTACAGGATAGAGAAAACCATACTGGGACTGATTGCCATATAGCTGATAAAGATGAGGCATCTGTCATGAAAAGAAAAGAGAGGAAGTTTGGGTGGGCGGGGGGAGAGGTGGTGCAGTTCTATACTAACGTGGCTGAAGACAGTAATCCAAGCCCAGACTTTTAAGTGAAAAGTGCTCAAAGTCCTGTGCCTTTCAAAATTGGTTTCTTTTTTTATTATTATTTCAAGTTCCTTCCATCCCAGCTGTGAAGGGACTTTTCTAAATTCTTATGAGTGTAAATTAAATCTGCATCCATCCCTAATTCTAGAGGGGATTAAAATGTGAAAAAGCTGGTTCCAAATCTGTGTTACTCTCTGTGTGTGCATGTGTGTGTGTACAAAGTGACTGCAAAATTAAAGGCAAACTTTGGTGACTCTTTAATGTCTAAATATTCATGGGTTTGTGCCCCAAGCACGTTCTTGTCTGTAATAACTATAGGGGAAGGGCATGAAATTGATATTCTATAATTTGACTTAAAATAGTTGTAAGTATGCTACAAAGAAACACCAAGCTAATGTTTGGAAACTATAGATAGCGTTGTTCAAGCATTTATTCCATACCCTTGCAATAGCAAGCAAATGCACATGATGCTGCATACCTATTGCTTTTTCTTCCTATATATTGTATTCTAATTAGATCTATCAGACAATTAAAATCTTTAGCTTGTTAAGCTTTGCTGCTCTTAGCTAGCCAATATATTGCTTAAGTAGTAAACATTATAGCAACTCAATATGGCTTATACAACAGTGTTCCCTGATCTTTTATTGTGTGTTTGTTTAGTTTTAAACCTGATTATAAAAACCAATTGTTAGGTTAATGTTTTCACCATGAGGTGACTTTTAATTGTTAGCTTCAAATGGCATACATTTCTGTTCAGTGTTTCCTTTCTACTTTGATATCTGATATCCTTCATATCGTATGAAAAACATCTTAAAGCTAAATTTTTCAGAAGATATTAAATCACCATCCCCAAATGGCAGATAACTTGATAACTTTGTGCTTTCTGCCCATGTCTATCATGACTCTAAATAAGGCCATACGAACACTTTAAAAAAGAAAGAAATTCTCCCTGACCTTTATATAATTTGAAGAATTTAAAAGTATTTCAAGGTTTGGTTTTCTTTCTATGTAAACTCTTTTTTCTGTCCCTTTGTTTACTCTCTTGCCTTGTTCTTATTTTGCAGATTTTAGTATTTAATATGTTTTCAGTATTTAATATCATATTCCTATATATCTCTCAGTGAAGGTCTCATCCTTAAGTTTAACTTATGGGGTTTACAGCTAGGTAAGGGAATATGCTTTTGTGCAAACATTGGCAGGATCACACTGCCAATGTTTTAATGTGCTATAAACCAGACTGCAATCAATGGGCAGATATCTTGAGATGAGATGAGATGAGCTCAATGGAAGGTCTGCAAGAGATATGTTTCTGGCATCTTTTTCATCAGATAGGCACTAAGACCATATGCAATTTCTTCCGAACCTTCCCACTGAAAGGAAGAGTTGGAAGCATGATTACGTTATAAACAGGGTGGGAAAGGATCTGCAAATCATTGGAATGGCTGTTTTTCTGGGCTGGTCTTGTGGTCTATGAAGAAAGCAGGAGAAAGCATGGTGCACTGGGTCAGGGATTTCTGCAGAGCACATAGTTCCACCTAGCTCAAGAAAATGAGACAAGCCGTATGATATACAGGGGAGGTGAAAACCTCCAGGTTCACTAGTTGATGTGTCCTGAATAAAGATGCAGCTATGGTAAATGGACATCATCAAAACCCGAGCAGACCTTCCATCAAATCTCATTAAAGTAAATTATATAGTGAAGGTGCAAATGCACCCCAGCCCATATCCTTTCTCCACTTGAATTAATCTACTTGTTCAGTGTATCTTCAACAGGGCAGAGTAATATTAACATGACAAATACAATTATTTTACATTGCGGAATCATGACTAATACTATGAGAATATGGCATATTTCTTCATAAACTGAGTCTTCTAATTAGTGAAGCAAGCTTATGAAAAACATTGATTTTATACCATTTAGGCTCCTCTACAGCACCCATTAAAATTCAACTAGCAGCACTAATGTAAAAAAGGCAGCATATCCTCAGCTAAAATATTGTTATAGCCTAAATATATGTCTATATACTTTCCTTGAAATCCAAATAGCGTGCCTATTATGCATCCCAAATTACTGGTTATTCTGAAGCATCTTGAGTTGGACTTGTGCAAAAGTGACTCTAACTATCGTGTTTGTTCTAACATTAATCTTGTTGGTCATTATATCATTTACTGTTCATTATGCCAAGAGATAAATTGCAAAAATGCTTAATATAGTTAGTTCAGATTGGCTGACTTCTTTAGTGACACTAATTCTATAGAGCAGTTTGGAAAATCAATGTATAAAGCACCATTTGTATTAAATTATACTTCTTGTATGATTGAATCAACACTACATAGAGTTTTTTCAAGTTAATTGATCAGCTCCGATGTAACAAATTAACATGATGCAGAAAACTTGCATAAGAACAAAACAAACGCAAGCAGTTAAAAAAACACAGCCAGTGAAATCAGGTCAGGTGGGACCAAATTATCAAAATCCATTAGAATGTTCAAAAGGTCAGAGCCACATGGAATTAAGCCTTAATGTTCTTTATTTAATAACACATTGTAAGTTTAAAATAAGAATTACATTTAAAATGATGTTTGTGCTTGGAAAATGTTCTGCCTTTTTGCATCCTTTGTTTGACCGTGCTTTATTAAAAATCTTTAAGTGTATGAGTAATGCCACTTCTGATCAGTAAATTTTGTTCACTGCAATTAAATGAAAAATCTTTTTGTCCTCAGTATAGCTAATTAAAGGCTTCAGGTTAATTTTCTGAATATGGCCTTATTAAAATTTTGTAATGTGAATATGAGTGAGGTTTTTTTCGGGGGGGGGTTTAAATGTTTTTTTTCTTCTTCTTTTAATTGGTATATTATTATTATTATTATACATTTTATGTATTCTTTGTGAGCCGCCCCGAGGCTTTGTTGCGATGGGGGCGGCATAGAAATGTTTTAAATAAATAATAAATAAATAAATATATTTTGTTGGCTTTTGTGGCAAGGCCAACACTCCATTTTCTTCAAAACTTCACATTTCTCTCAAAAACATATTTAAACTTGGAAGTCCTAATACTTATCAGCTCCTATGTGAGTACATGAATGGCAGCATGTGGCAAATAAAGCAGTTAATTCATCCTATTTAGATGAGTGTTTCTCAGAGTGCATTGTGTAAGGACCAGGCTCTTGCTGAAGTCTATTGCTGAGAACCAAAGCATAAGGTAAGTGCTCTTGGGGAAGGATCATAACTCAATGGTGGCACATACGATCATAGAGTCATAGAATAGTAGAATAGTGGAATTGGAAGGGCCATGAAGGCCATGGGGTCCAACCCCCTGCTGTTGCAGGACACCAGCTTACACCATCCCACTCAGATGATGGTTCAGTTTCACCTTGAATGTCTTTACTGTGAGGGAGTCCTCCACCTCTGTAGGCAACTGGTTCCATTGACATTTTACTCTGACAGCGAGCAAACTTTTCCTGATATCTAGCCTGAATGTGGGTTGTTGCAACTTGAATTGATTATTCCATGTCCTACACTCTGGTATCAGTGAGAAGAATTCTTGACCTTCCTTTTTGATGTCCATGCAGAAGATGAACACTTCCAAGCATCTCCACTTAAGAAGCAGGTAATAGAAAAGTTGCTTTCAACCAAGTAATCAGTGCAGAAGTAGATGGGCAAATATTCTGATTTGGTCTGTGTTGCTGCTGAATACATGAGCTCGTCATTCAAGTAGATATGCTTACAATTATCTTTCTGTACTTATCGATTGTGTGCATGTTCCATCTATGTTTCCAGGCTGTACTTAAGTAATAAGGATGTGTGAGCCAGCCAAACCTGAGCTGGTCAACTGTTTCAAAGTTCCACTGTTATGCCCATTCTAACTTGCATCCTGATAAAATTGTGAGATTTATGTTTTTCTTTTTTTCCCACACAAAAGTTCATGCCTATTTAGTGTGCATGTTTTCCAAATGTACACATTTGTTATGCGCAGTCTCAAAATTCCCCATTGGGTAATGTCTGTCCACACTCAGACATTCAATATGCATTTTATATGTTTTTTAAAGATAAGTATATTTTTTCAACATTTTCCCATGCACTCTACTCATGAGTCACATTGCAAACTCAGAAATGTATGGAATTTGACCACATATGGCATTTAGGTCCACCTTCAGTTCCAGGAGATAAGATCTCGGTAAATTATTATTCAGATTGTTTTATTTAAAGAATGAACTGAAACTTATTTCTCATGCATTTCTGTTCAGCAGAGGCCATCTTACCCAAGGCCTGTACACTTAGCAGCCTCTCCTGTTCTTGCTTAATTCTCAGCTTCAGTAGAGGTCTATGGAGGGTGCATATATCCTCATGCAAGGACTGGAGAGAGGCCAGTTCACACAGTGCAGCTGTTGTGAGTCTGTCCTACACTGAGACTTCTAGTGGCCTCTTGATGGCAAAGAATGATAATATAACAGTAGCTTCAGGCCTTTCTTTGCTCCTTGATCACCACTTTGCAGTGATGGCCCCCCTCTACAGCCATATCACTCACTGGCAGCAGCTTATAAATATCTAGCATTTACCACTACAGGAACCAAGATAAAGCTGATCAGAATTTTATGAAGAGATGTATTTATTTCAATTTTTCTATGAAATTTCAGCTGCTTGGTAATGGCAGAGCAAAACAAGGGAGGCAGAAGAGAGATTCAAACATTTTTGATCTCATTTCCAGTTTATCTTACTTAAATCTCTTTCAAGTATTATGCCACGTAGACTTAATTAAGGAATCAATATGACCTTCCAATATTTATCCCTGAGTCTGTGCATCTGTACAATTGATTACATTAATGGCTAGAGTTGATAATGGGCAGAGTATATAACCTGAAAATCAAAGGTCTTTGTTTATGAAGAATTAGTCCAGTATTTCACTCTGTTAATGCTATTAATTTTGTACCAATTATTGTAAGTTCATAGTTGACTACAAAGGTACACACAACTTTCATGTGGATTGGATTAGGATTCAGCATTATTATACTTAAGTATGTGTCACTGTTGTAATGGATTATATATGTCAAGTAAAAAGGCATTTAGGAGTATACAATGGAAAACAAAGAAATTATGGAAGAACTATGAAAAATAAGGCTTACAGTATGGAGTCACCTACTCCAACACTTAAAGACATTTTTGAAATATTTCACAGGCATGCAAAATCTGCAGTCTGAAACGGTCGTATTGAGGCAAATCTAGTCCACATTCATGTCAGAAGAAATAATAATACTTAAATATCTATGTACCTCATAGAACACTTCTGTACTTAAATTACTATAGTTGAGAATACAGCTATAGGATTCAAAGGAAGCTGCACTCTTCCTGCATAATATCGTGTGTCTAGTCTCAATATAGTATCTATATGATCTTGGCGGAATGACTTATTTGCCAATGGAACACCTGAGACATGCCAGCAGAAAACTCCACTTTCATAAAAGCAATGTATCACCATTAAAGGTATACATAACATGAACATAAAATAGCTTTGCCTGCTGCTGATGTGGATCAGCAATGGGTTTATAGCCTCATTTGTGCTTTCCATAATGAGGATATTTAGATACCTATCAAACACATTGATGATATCATCACAACATAAATGCTGTGAACTTGCTTGGAATAATGCCATATTTCTTTAAATCATGGCATATAAGAAACATTGAAAACATAGGGTGAAACTGAAATGGTATTGTTGCTCTTTATCTGGAGGTTAATTCCAAGCTTATTCCAAGAAAAGAAGATTCTATTAGACATGCTTGTTATGGAGAAGACCCGTGTGGCTCAGCTGCAGCATGTGTGTTTTGTAAAATATAGACTCCAATGAGATTCACATTCCCGGAAAAAAATGGCAAATTCCCATCAGGGGAAAGCAACATATATGCCTTTGTGTTGTGAACCATTGGGATAGTATCCCACAGTGCAATGCTGCTGGTGCAAATGATATTGTGCCAGTGGGAACTAGGTTGCAAACTGGGTTCCAACAATGTGCAAGTGGAAACTCCAATTATAGCTAGGTTTATTCAAGCACAAGAAAGGGAGAAGACAGTGAAAGACCAAGAAGTGAGAGAAGTCAGCATGGGGAAGTGGGGGACAAGAAGGGAGAGAATGAATGTTAATAAGAAAAGACAAGTGAGGACAAGAAAAGCGAATCCCATGAAGAAATGCATGAGCACCCCAAAATGTTGCCTTGTACACATGTTGTAGTCTGCCCATCCTCTTGAGTTTCTGAACACTGTTCTAAGAACCCTTCCACCCAGCCCAGGCCCATGAAAAAGAAATAAGAAAGGTTCCTTGGATTTGCTTTTCCAAAGCTCAGAAAAACAGAAAATCCATTAGAGCAACATCCCAAAAAGATAAGCAGTAGCTTTGTAACCCTATTGTCTTTAACATGGGAGAGAATTCCCGTTTAAAACAATTCAGCCAAATGTCTGTGTGTGTGTGTGTATTAAACATTTATATGCCACCTATTTCGCCATGGCATCTCTGTGGCAAAGAACAGATAATTAAAATACCTTATAAAACAATAAAAACAGTAGCATAAATCAATAGAGCATTAGGTGGCAATACAAAAAGTTTAAACGGAGGGAAGAGGGAAAAAAAGAACTAACAAGACAAAGAAACAATCACACATGTACACAAAATTCCCAGAAAAGTCCATGAAGACAACCTGACTAATCTAGAAGCTTGTTACAGCATTTACTCAAGTAGAGTGCTAGTTTCTGGAACATATACACAGCTCACTGCTGAGAGGATGGTATAAAGGAGAACATGCTGACCTCTAGTTAGATGGCATACAGCAGGGGAAGACAACCATTTTTGGTTCGGGGCATCAAGGAGCAGATCTTCACTCCTAAAGCTCTACTCCTTCCATGACATAATCCATCTCATGGGGTTCTTAGTTCAGTGAAGCCTGCTCTTTAGCAGAGATAAGTGGGTGTTTCATTTAGTAAGGTGATAGCCTCCTTCTCTAATATCTGTGGGATGGCCAGCAAATGAGAAAATTCTTAGTGGCTGGACCCAATTTCTTAAAGACTCAAAATTTACAATTCAATAACCCAAATTGATTGGAAACAGTCACCTATTCTAAGAAGAAGTGTAATGTTTTTGGTAGCACATGCTGGGTGGCTATATGAGAAGTAGTGTTTTGCCATACATGGTCAAAGATATTTTGCTTCTTGGAGTAAATCTTACCACATCATTGGTGATGGGTCACATTTTTCACTTCACCTGAGGAAGCCTGCTAGTTTACAGAAGGACTAGCCAGGGGACCCCTTATGGAGCAAAGGGGAAATTTTCATTCCTGCCAGCATCTGGTACCTGATGTAGTCACCCTACAGGTTTGATAAGACAAACCTGTGCTCCTGTACAAGATCACCAACGAATGCTATTATACTTGTTCTAACAGTAAAGGCAGTATATAGCCATCAAGATGAATAGTTTAAATGATAGCTTTATTCTCCATGTATTTGTCCAACTCCTTTTAAAGTTGCTCAAGTTGGTGGTTATCTTTGCTATATTGTGATAGCAAATTCCATTATTCATTAGTCAAACTGCATGTTACGTTCATTGCACAGAAGGTACCTCAGCTGATTATTCTGTATTAGGTGATAAACATGCATAATTGACAACTGTGTGGTATCATAGTCTGTTATCACAGGAAATGATATGTACCAATGCTATATGTTTAATGTTATGTAAAGCCAAGTGGAAAAGGTAATGGCTGTCTGAGATTTTAGACTGAGGCTCTTACAAAACAAAAAGATGCCAGTGGAGTGTATTTCAGGACGTTCATTTACTCACACATATTAGACATCATTAGTATGTTTCATCCATAAGTTATCCTTAATTACATGAAGAATATTCCATTTACTTTTGCAATTTATGGCTTCATAAGAAAAGAACTTGCAGAAGAAACATTTTCCTAATTTGCATGGACTAATTAGGAGAATATTAATTGCTTATTTTACAATCAGTAATTTGATTTTTTTTTGGTGGTAAACTAAGTCAAGACATTATTTCCAATTAGTTAAAACTAAATTGTTACCAAGCAAAGTATGTTTTAATGTTTCTTTGAAAATTACCAAGGGAATATTTAGCTAGCTAAAGAACACCTTTATGTATTGCTCTGACCTCTCTGCACAGCCAAAATATGCCCAATTTTCTATTCATTTCCCCTGCTCCCATTTCAGATGCAGAGCTTTGTGATTAATATGACTTGCTGGTGTTCTGCTAATGAAAAAAATTGTGTGCTCCTTTTACTTCCCAGAATGGGAACTCACACACACATTATAGGTGAACTCTTTGTAAACTCTTTTAATTGGTGAGGAATAGTGTTTGAAAAACTCAAGTAATTTGCCATTATTATAATGAATAGCATAAACCGCAATTTTTCATAGTAATTAACTTGTGTCAGCACCATTATTTTTCATTAATTATAAATGGAAAAAGAATGAAAGAACACCCACAGAAACAGATGTGTGAAATTGTCTCTAAGGTTCTGTTCTGTGCTTTCCCCATTTCCCCTTTAATAAACTGTATTGAAGAGGGGCTTGTCTATGCAAGGCTACAGATGGTGCCGGCTATCTAGGGGAGAAGAGGACAAAGAACTGTTAATAAGCCTGCTGTGTGTGAAGTCCACTGTTTGAAGGAAAAGCACAATTGTTATCTTCAGCAAAGATAAACAACAAACACTATGTGGCACTTGTGCTAGAGGCAGCTGTGAAAAGTTGGGCAAAATGAACCTGACAGTAAAGCTCTCCATTTTGTTCATAAGTCAAAATAACACTATCTAATTTTGTCAGGCTTATAAGCCCAGGGTGAGCCTGATTAAAAGCCAGTGAAGTAAAACTTCACACTATATGTATGGGCTTGTCTAAGTTAGATATGAATATTCATTTGCTACAATTATCCTCTGCTTTCTGAGTCTGGGAACTAGATTTAAACATGCTGGTATTTATGGACTGTGGCATCCTATTCCTTCCTCCAGTCTGCAATTCCATTGAATTCAATGGAACTTACTTCTAAGTAGGAGATTGTGCTGTTAATTTTCCTTCCTCCTACTTAATAAAAACAAAATATTGCTTACTCCAATGCCATTACCAATCAGAACCATGGATTCTCTCAGCCAGATAAATTTGGATCATAAACATTCCTGGGATGCAGGGCTATCTCTTGAGTGGTAGGTGAATGGGGTGAACGGGGTGGCAACAAATTCAAGGTCAAGAATTGGCCACCTGAAGTGGGTGGCAGTGGCAGGCAGCAATGGCGGATGGGGTACTATCAGCACTTCAGGACCTCCCAACTGGGCATGGAGCAAAGCCATAGGCCTGCTTGATGCTTTGAGGACTCTGTGGAGTGGCAGACCAATGATCAGCTCTGAGGGGATTTTTAGAGTAAGGCATCCGTCTGCCCAACACTCCAAAGCATCCTGCCAAGAAATTTCCTGCTGAAGAATGCCTGACACAGCTCTCCAATGCACCATCCACCCCACAGGAAGGGGGCCTTTTCTGCTGCTGCTCCCCATATCTGGAATACTCTCCCCAAGGAGATTCACCTGGCACTGTTCTTATATTCTTTTCAGTGCCAGGCAAAGAAAGCATTTTAATATCTGATGCCACAGAGCCTTATTTGTATTTCTTTTAATTAATGTCACCAGTGTTAGTGCATAATTAATTTTATAATAGTTCTTAATTCTGATTGTGAGCCGCCTAGAGGTGGTATGGCACAATGTGTGGCATACAAATATTTTAAATAAATAAATGATAATAGCCAACCCTGAGAGCCACTCAGTTAGGCATGGGGCAGGTGTGCTTTCAGAGAAGCCCTGCTGGGCAAATTCTGTAGCACATAAAGACCCCACAAGGCTCTTCAGGACCTGCTAGCAGCAGCCCAAATGTCTCAGTGTGGAGGGCTGGTCCTTACTGGGAGGGACTGAGGTGGACTTGAAAATACTAAGCATCACAGGTCATTCCACCACACCTTGGTGGGAAGAACTCTTCATGGTGAGTCAGGTGTGGTGGTTGCTGCAGCAGTGGCCAGGAGAAAGCAGGAAGGGTGGGCAATGGTGGAGGGCTGGGGAAGGGCAATGAGAGGAGAAATGGGAGGAGGAAGCAGCCAGGGGCAGCAAAGGGAAGAGAAAGTGAAGAGGAAGAGGACGGCAGGGGCGTGAGAGTAATGGTGCTGGCTGTACAGCAGGAGTGGAGGCAACTGCTGTTGGTGGGGAAGGGCAAGGGAAGAGGGGAGTGTAGGGTGCCAAGATGCTACTTCTAGGGCATCAGAGTAGAGTGAGATGGCCTGACATCTTGAACATAATCTGTAGCATTTCATGTACACCAAAGCCTAAGAAAAGGGAGCCAACATTATGTGCATGGCTTGCCAATGACATGCTGACCCCGCGCTAAAGTTTCAACACATATATGCACACCTGTCCTTAATGCTAAGAATCCTCATCATATCACCAAGCAGTTATGTCCACTTCTTCCATTTTTGATGATGATGATGATGATGATGATGACGACGACGACAAGTGGCCAAAGTTATTGGCTCAATATACAAAGCTCTAGCTCTACATGCCCTCTTTTTGTCCCCCTTGATCCCTTGATTGGGAGTACAAATTCTTCATAGTCTGCTCATTTAGTTATCTTAATGGAGTATGATGTTTCTGAAAACTATCCTAATGTTTATATTTGTGCATATTTTAGATGAACAGTTTTTCAGAAGTTTTATAAGATTTTGGTAATTTTTCATAAAGAATTTGTGCAGTATGGTTAAAAATAAACATACAAAACCCCATATAGTGTATAACAGTGATAGAGAAACTTTGGAAGATCGAGTACCCAAAGTGCAACCCAAAACCCACTTATTTATCACAAAGTGCAAACACTGCACTAAAACCTGAAAACTGGGGTTTATATAGGAAAAAGAACTCATATTCAGTCCAAACAAATATATACATACTTATAAATATATATATACTTGGCAGCACACTGACTGGTGAGGTGAAAGCTTGGATGAGTCACAGCAAATAGGAAGCAACTCAGGACGTCACCTCCTGGCGCCATCCTTGAGTAGCTTTTTCTGCACAGCACATCATTTCTGCCCATACTAAACACATTGCAACCATCAAAATCATGCCAAGACACCTTGTATTTGAACCACTAACCCTACACTGGTGAAACCCCTATCCCAAATATACAGTGAAATTTTCATTGAAAAGAGGGCGATTATGAAAAAGGTTTCCTTGAGTAGGTTTTTCTGAACAATTCTTCATTCCTGCCCACGCTGAACACATTCCAACCATCAAAATGATGACAGGACTCCTCGTTTTATTAACCCTAACCCTACCCTGGTGACAACTCCAACCCTAATACCAGGACAAAGTTCTTTTATTTTGAAAAAACCATCCATCAGTAGCTTTTGCTGTCCAGCTCATCATTTCTGCCCATTCTAAACAAATTTTAATGATCAGAATCATGCCAGAAATTCTTGTTTTTCTCACCCAAACCCTACCCTGGAGGACACTCCCAATCTTAATATAAGGCAAAATTTCCATTGAAAAGCGGGTGATTTTGAAAAGTTTCCTGTTTCTGCCTAGCTCTTCATTTCTGTCCATTCTGAACACATTATAACCATGAAAATCATGCCAGGACACCTCGATTTTCTAACCCTAACCCTACCCTGGTAGCACCACTAACCCTAATATAGGGATAAACTTCTATTGAAAAGAGGGCTATTTTGAAGAAGGTTTCGTTGAGTGGGTTTTTCTGCCCACCTCATCAATTCTGCCCATTCTAAACACATTCCAACAATCAAAATCATGCCAAGACTCCTTGTTTTTCTAAATCTAACCCTACTCTGGTGACCACCCTAACCCTATAAAGTTCCTTTGAAATGAGGGAGATTTTAAAAAAGGCTTCCTTGAGTAGTATTTTCTGCCCAGCTCTTAATTTCTGTCTAAACTGAACACATACCAATCATCAGAATCTTGCCAGGACTCCGCATTTTTCTAACCCTAACCCAACCCAGGCGCACACCTCTAACCGTAATACAAGGATAAAGTTCCATTGAAAAGAGGGCAGTTTTGAAAAATGCAACCTTAAGTTGCTGTTTCTGCACAGTTCTTCATTTTCTGCCCATTCTGAACACATTCCAACCATCAGAATCATGTGAAGACAACACGTTTTTCTAACCCTAACACTACCCAGGTAACTCACCTAACCCTAATATAGGGATAAACTTCCATTGAAAAGAGGGTGATTTTGAAAAAGCATTGCTTGAGGAGATGCTTCATTTCCGCACATTCTGAAAACATTCCAATTATCAAAATCATGCCAAGACTCCGCGTTTCCCTAACAGTCACCCGACCCAGGTAACACCACAAACCCTAATATAGGGATAAAGTTCCATGGAAAAGAGGGTGGTTTTGACTTCTGGTTGACATCATGGCGAGACGGCTGTGAATAACGGGGCTCCCGTAAATCACGCCAATCAGTTTGACAGGATTATTGGGGCAGGAACTAGAAGCCCGACCATACTTCTGGCCGGTGCGGAGTCCTCTCTCACTAGCTTTTTTTGTCCAGCTCGTCATTTCTGCCCATTCAAAACAAATTTCATTTATCAGAATCATGCCAGAAATTCTTGTTTTTCTCTCGCTAACCCTACCGTGGAGGACACCCAAAAACTTAATATAGGGCAAAATTCCCAGTGAAAAGAGGGCTATTTTGCAAATTTTCCTTAAGTAGTGTTTTCTGCACAGCTCTTCATTTGTGCCCATTCTGAACACATTCCAACCATCAGAAACATGCCAGGACTCCTTGTTTTTCTAACCCTAACTCTCGCCTGGCACACCCTCACAACCCTAATATAGGGTTAAATTCCACCGAAAAGAGTCCAACTATGAAAAAGTCTTCCTTGAGTAGCAGTTTCTCCCCAGCTCATTGTTTCTGTCCATTCTAAACACAATCCCACCATCAAAATCATGGCAGAACACCTCATATTTCAAACTCTTACTCTAGTCTGGTGCAATGTCTGAACCCTAAGAATGAGCTAATGTTCCTTTGAAAAGAGGGTGATTTTAAAAAATCCTTCCTTGAGTTTTTTTTTCTTCACAGATCATCATTTCTGCCCAGTCTAAGCCAATTCCAACAATCAATATCATGACAGGTCTCATCATTTTTCTTACCCTACCCTGGTATACATCCCTAACCCTATTATAGGGCTGAAGTCCAATTGACAAGCAGGCAATTTTGAAAAAGGCTTCCTTGAATATCTTTTTCTGCACAGCTCATCATTTCTGCCATTCCAAACACATCCGAACCATCAGAATCATGCCAGGACATCTCCTTTTTCCAAACCTAACTCTACAGTGGTGACACCCCTACCCTCAAAATATGGACAACATTTCCATTGAAAAGAGGTCGATTTTGAAAAAGGCATCCTTGAGTAGCATTTTCTGAACTGCTCATCATTTCTGCCCTTTCTAAAAACATTCCAACTCTCATAATCATGCCAGGACATCTCATTTTTCTAAACCAAACCCTTGCCTGGTGCACACCTGTAACTCTTATATATGGCAAAATTTCCTTTGAATAACACGTAATTTTGAAAAAGCCTTACTTTAGTAGCTTTTTCTGCACGGTTCATCCTTTCTGCCAGTTCTAAACACTATCCCACCTTCAAAAAAAAAAAAAAAAAAAAAAAAAAAAGCCACAATACCTTGTACCTTGATGCACAACCCTAACTTTCATAGGGGGCAACATTTCCATTGAAAAGTGTGCGATTTTGAAAAAGCCTTCCTTGAGTTGCCTTTTCTTCCCAGATCCTTACTTCTGCCCATTCTAAGGAAATTCCAAGAAGTAATATCATGACAGGACTCATCATTCTTCTAACCCTACCTTGGCTCACAGTCCTAACCCTAATATAGGGCTAAACTTCCATTGAAAAGAGGGCGATTTTGAAAAAGCCTTCCTTGAGTAGATTTTTCTGCACAGCTCATCATTTCTGCCCAGTATAAATACATTCCAACCATCATAATCATGCCAGAACACCTCATTTTTCTAACCCATAACCTACACTGGTGCATACCCCAAACCCTACTATAGGGCTTAAGTCTAATTGAAAAGAGGGTTATTTTGAAAAAAGGTTCCTTCAGTAGCTTTTTCTGCAATGGTCATCATTTCTGCCCATTCTGAACACATCCCAACCATCAAAATCATTCCAGGACACCTCATTTGTCTAATCCTACCTATGTTCAGCCCTCTTTTCCTGATATAGGGTGAACTTTCCATTGAAAATAGGATGATTTTGAAAAAGCCCTTCTTGAGTAGCTTTTTCTGCACCACTCAACTTTTCTGCCCATTCTGAACACATTCCAATCATCAACAGGGCACCCTGTTTTTCTAACTGAACCCAATAATTGTGATCCTTTTAGAGACCGAGTCTCCAAACTGCAACCCAAAACCTATGTTTTTATTGCAAATTGCCTATACTGCAATAGTACCTGAAAACTGTGCTTTTAGTTTTGAAAAAACAACTCATATCTACTGCAAGCAAATACATGCATATCATTTGCAGCACATTGACCGGCCATGCTCAAGCTCGGTTGAGTCACGGTTACTGAGTTGTGGCTCGTGATGTTATCTCCTGGCACCACTACTCCTTTCTGAGTATCCGCATGACCTGCATGTGCGCTGTCATCTGATGCTCGGCTGCTGGGGCAATGCTGGAGTGGCATGGCTTTTATGCTGACAGAGAGGGCTTTGTGTGCCCGCTGTGGCACACATTACACATGTTTGTCACCACTGGTCTATACGTTTTCATGGCAACTTAGTAAATGCTAAGAAATATGTGTTATACAAGTTGAGTGCCTTTGGCACAGTCTCTTGGATTTGAATGGATCTTTTTTGTAGAAATGTGCCATTGAGCAGGGATACTGGAGTGAATTTTCAAGTCTGAAACCAACTGAGTGACTGTCACAAACCCAGGTGGCAGGAGGGGACTATATCACTGACACACATCATAGTGGGCTCTGGACTCCCAATATCCCTTCTCTTAACATGGACTGAATCAGACACAAGAAGTGCTGTCTGTTAGTTAGATCCTTGCTCTATGCCATGTCAAATTTGTTAGCACCAGCCACTTAAAGTTATGGCCGATTTCAACTTCAAGAATGGATTGTGTGTGGTTATTTTTGTGCCTTCCAGTAGGTGCTGTGGATGCAGGATTCTTGCCCTATGTATACTGGATGCCACACGGTCTCTTTAATTAATAATGAATTTCATTCAGTTGGCTAATTGCTTGCAGTGTAATTCAGCAAACACTTTTTTAAAAACAAATTTTCGTAATGCTTGGTCATTGTCCTCTTTTGGGAGCAGGCCCTTTTGTGGATACATTTTATATTGGGTTACTCCCTCATATTTACTGATGTATGTGCTCTTTTAAATTACCTAACTGCTTCCTAGAAGATAGCGCTCAGTCAGTGCAAATGGATTTTCTGTGCCCTTTTGACAGCTAAATGACTGATATTACAACACTGGAAGGATAAATGCTCACCTCCTACAATGAAATGGATTGAGGACTTAACAACACTTTCAACATTTAAATGCTCTGCTTTTGTTCAAGCTTATGCATAATTCCTTAAAAAGTCTGTATTTCATACAACATGTGTGCGCGCACTGTGCATTACATGTTTGAAACTGATATATTGAATCTATGCAGCTACATTTTTCCTTTCCTTTTCATTGTTTTGTTTAAATTCTATTTTTAAAAAGTGTATGTGTGTGGAGGAGGGAAGAGATGTCAGATTCTCTGCACATTGCAAGGGATGGAAGAAAGGTGTTCAGAATAACTAAGAATTACTATGCTCTGTGTCATAGTAACTTCCTCCCCATCCAGATTCCACTCTATATTCATCTTTACTTTCAGTAGGTACTTGATCCAGCACCAGTGCTTGTTCTTTCCTTCCTCTATTCTGCCCTGCAACTAGCACTTGTAGGAACATACTGAGGCTGTCTGAAACCCACTGGACTTAAGACACATCTAGTAACATTAGTTAAGTTGTTGGTTTATTACACTGCTAAACTGACAAAGCCCTGGCATGCATTTGCAGTTTGCATTCATGAATGAACAAGAAAAAATGATTTAACAAACTTTTGCATGGGTGTACAAATTCAGATTCATGTATTCAGTCACATGCACAAATTCCTGCATTTGCCTCATTAACTTGAAATGGCCACTTTGTTTCAGCTCTGTTGCTTTCTAATTTAGGGACACTGAATGAGAATGGGGTAATTAAAGAGAATCCCATAATTACAAGCTACTCTAAATGCAACCTAGGGTGCAACAAGTTTGGGAAAGCATGGTTGTACAAGGGTAAAATAATGAGCTTACTATTCTTAGGGCCTTGTTGGATGGAGATGCACTAAAAAGCAGCTAACTCTCTCCAGCTCACATAACTTAATGGAGAAAATGTTTTTTTCTTCAAGACTATATCACTACAGTGACATAAACCTTGGCATTAACGTTATGGATTTCAGTGTGTTCCTAGCAAAAAGAGTAAGCAATTTACTCTTGCTACCTTTTTTGAAATTTAAATATGAAACAGAGGTATTTCACCTAAGTGCAAGAAGGGTTGCCTATGTTTTCGGCAAAACAAAGAGCTGGGGGAAAATTGCTGGCCCAAACACTCTTCAATAAAGCTCATTTTTCATTTTACTGGATTGCTGTCCAGAGACAACAAAAGGTTTTGACACAAACAAGATAATAGTATCTGTTGGGACACATATGTCTTAATTCCCTGCGTCATTTAAAGCTTAGTTGAAAATCGGACAATGTTAAGATTAGTTGTGCTAATTTTATTACTGAATATATTTAGCATCTAACTGTGAGGCAGATTTGATGGCCTAGTGCAAAATGCACCTGGGACATCAAATGTGATATAATGTCCACAGGATGTTCACTGGAAAAAAGAAGCCAAGAAGACAGTGGCAACCAAGTTTCAGTTGTAGCAAAATTTTGTGATGAAGTAAATGTAGATAAGGGATGCTCAAGAAACTTTTTAAAAATCCTATACAGTATGACTTGATATATGCTTCTTTGACTAATCAAAATCTCGCTGCCCCTAATCAAGCTTCTATCTGCCTCCCAGTAGAGATTCTTAGGGAGATCCAGAGCATGCTCAATGATGATAGTTCCAACATCAGCAACTGGACTGATAACTGATTGATCAGAAGATCAGAAAGTATAAGGCGAATTCTGGCCCTATTACATTGACTGCCTCTATTCTTCGAAGCTAGATTCAAAGTGCTGGTTCTAACCTATAAAGCCCCACACAGCTTGGGACGGCAATACTGGACATATACCTCTCTCAGCCTCAATCTACCCAGGCACGTTGACCTACATCTAGGGCCTTCCTCCAACTGCCACCTCCAAGGGAGGGTGGCCCTCAATTACAGAACACTCTCTCCACTGAGACTTTCCTGAGGGAATACTGTCAGTGACAGGTTTTCACTGCTCTCTACTCCCAGGAATGTGATGGCATATAATAGGATATGTTGGATTTTTTTTTAAAAAAAACAGGTCTAGGTTTTATTGGTATGATTGTAGTTTTTCAAATTGTGTACATTAAAATAATACCTTGTATTTATTCTATTTGTATTTTCACTGTGTCTATTTTTTGTAATTGTACCTATACTTCTGAATGGTTATGACTAGAAGCTCTATATGACAAGAAGCTCTGACTACTAGGAAGTGTAGATGCCTCCTCCTCCTCCTCCTCCTCCTCCTTCAATATGGTGTCATAATTAAGAGTGGTGGTCTAGGTCTTGAAAAGTCTGGGTTCTAGTCCTCACCTGGCTATGAAATTTACTATATGACTTTGGGCCTGTCACTGACTGAGCCTAACCTACCTCACAGAGTTGATGTGAGCATTAACAGGAGAGGAGGTAGACCATCCAAGATGCCTTGGGTTCCTCACAAGAGGAAAAAAAAAGGTGTTCAATATCAATACCAGGAGAAATAATATTCCACCTTTTTTCAGAAGAGTTCCACATATTCTTAGTTTATACATTAGTGTACCCTAATATACACTAAAGTGAAATTCAAGTCAAATCTGGAAGATCTGCATGGAAGAAACATTTGAAGTAATGACTTTTTGAAAGAAGTTTCCATATGCATTACTGCTTTTCTAAGTGACAATTAACATGCATATCCCTAGAAAGAGAAAACAAAGAAAGTAGAGAATAGTAAATGATCTCATGATGTAAATAAGATTTTTTTAGAAAAAAATAGAGTATGCTTGATTCTTGTAAATAGTTCTTTTTTCATAAAAAATTAAGTATTTTTTCTGACTATTGTCACAGTCACACTGGCTGATGTAATGCAGTCTTCTCCAAACTGGTACTCCTCAATTCCCAGCAGGCCTGCTAGCATGATCAATGGTCAGGGATGATAGAAACTGTAGTCTAAAAACATCTGGATACGAAGGCATCAGATGCGGAATGCTGGTGTAATCATTCCAGCAGTTTTCATTTTGTAACAAGCACCTGTGTGCTTGAATAGAATTATTTTCCTGTCCATGCCCCTTACATAGCCACATATGTCCTGAAAAATAACAGCAAAGGAATGAATGGAATTCTATTTAATAAGAGCAAACTCATTTTCCAAGTGCTAATCCTACATTGCTAAAATTTCACACACACACACACGCACACACACAAGAAGGTATCAGCAAACTCAGAGAACTCGAATGTTTGCAGAAGTATCTTCACACACACACACACACACATCCTATAGAAACCTTTCTTGGGCTTTGAGAATTCCAACATCACTGAGGACTGATCATAATCAGCGGTGAAAAATTGGGATGTAGTTGGAGTTTCCTGGAGCAGGGTTTAGTTGACCATCCGAAACACTTAAAAGTAGCACTCCATATGGCAAAATGTTACAGATCCAACTGGTATAATTCTCGATAGTTTTCTATCTCTCCTTAACGGTAACAACAATGAACCAAGGTGAACCAAAGTTGTCCCAGTGACCACATTTCCAACATCCAAAGTACAACTTTGTAAGTGAGGTTAGCTGATTCTCTTGTGGTAACCTTCTGACGTACTTTAAGTGGGGATATGTCACTATTTGATATCTCTTCGGGTACAAGCTATATAAAATATTTAAACTTCCCTAATATTCTGCCCAGTTATAGAGGTATTTTTACATATTGAGTTCAGAGGTTCCATTATTCTTTACTTTCCCCTTAGAAATAGAGGTTTATCTGTAGCAGATTTCATACCCAGAACAGCAAGCAAGGAAATGGTTTGGTGCTCATTTCTCTGCATACTTGCTGGCCAAACGTTATTTTTTCCATTCCCTCGACTCTCTTCAGATCTCTCTAAACTAGAGGGAAATACTTTTGTGATTATCTTTTCATTTGTGGGAGAACAGGAAAGGGATCCCAAATGGAGACAGCTTCTTGTCCCTAAGTGATAGGCTTTGTACTCTTGGACCAATCAGCATTTCTTATGAATTACATCAGAAATTTTGAAATGAATAGACTTTGCAGATTGCTTTCAGTATTGATCATTGCAAAATGAATAAATACTGATCAAAAATGATCTGAAACTAATTTCTCATACAGTCAGACTAAACAAATGGTAATGACAACTGTACCCCAGTGTCCTGGGCACTTGAGAATCTAGCTTGAGCCCAGTATACATAGGATTGTATCCTTCCATAACAGTTAAAATGAGTCAACTGGGTAAAATTATCTAGCAGGAACATCTATATTTTCAGAAATAATTGAATGGATGAGTGATGAAGACCAGGAAAAGGGCAAATGAAGAAATGTCAGGGGCTCCCCGCTCCTCCAGTTTCTCTCATTTTTTCCAACAAGCAGGAGCTCTGGGACTAGAAATGTGTAGTTATATAGATGCTTTCACTATTCTTTCGGAATGTACAGTACAGTGTCACAAGGAATGGAAGTGGCCCTCTCTCCCTGACCTGAATATCTGGCTGTGAATGTTTTCAGAGAAGGAATTGTATAGTAAGCAGAGATGCTGCGAAATTAACAACTAAAAATAATGCCTGAAAACAAGAAAGCCCTTAGGATATCTCACCCAAGCCAAAATAACTCTTTAAAAAATCTCCAAACCTTACAGCAGATGGCTGACATTTTGAGCAACATGCTAAAAGGACCTTGATTTCGATAATTTCATCATATTATGACTCAGTTGCTCAAAATAGATACCCATTCCCAGCATTATGCAGCTGTGGAAGTGTTCCTTCCATAACATGAGGATCCTTCACATGACTGCCCATTGAAGAGCGGCTTATCAAGCATTCCAATGAATAGAAGTGCTTTCTTTTATGAACAATGTGCTTTGGGATAAGAAGGTTCAAGAAGGTTGGGACAGCCGATCTGTGATGGCTACTTCGGGTTAGCAAGATGCCAGGTGATAGATGCAATTTCAATCCTTGGAGAAGTTGTGTTCCATAAGTGATATCTTGATTGCTGACATGAGGTTTCTTTCCTTGTACTATGGGCTCAGCAGTGCAAGTAAAACGTATCCATGTCATCTTGTTTGTTTTCTTTCTCAGGTTCTGTTTGTTGGCATAAATGGATGGCCCTGAGAAGGCACAATTCTACTCAGCTACCTGTAGCTGCTTATCTTTTCAAATGCCATGTAATTACGCTGCATTTTACCTTCTGTCATCTCTGCTTACTGCCCATCAAAGCTATCCGTTAGCTGAAACTGTCACAAAAGATGTGTTTTTCATTTGTGTGCAAATAAACGACATGAAGGAAAAACTTATGCCAATGTCAATCTGCCCACTGCTAGAAAAACAACAGTTACAACAGGTATGGGTACATTCATCTGCTGAATTAATGAAAGAAGCAAAGAAACCCAGATGAGGACTCTGAACTTGCACTGCTGTTACTGGCTTTAATGAGAATCTACTGAATAGGAATGTGGCATGAGAGAATTAAAGTTAGGTTTTGCAGTATATCATTGCATTCTATAGACTGCCACCAGTTTGAATATTATTAGTGCTATTTATTTGCTACTTACTTTGTAATTATGGTAGGAAAGTCTTGCTGGAGAGCAATGTAGTCCACAGCTGTACTAAGGGGGTATTCTTTCATTTTGCTGGGCAGAGAAAGGCCTGGTTTTATAGGTGAGTATGGCAACTCCACCCAATGTCTGGCTGATCATGCAGGGGTGCAGCTGATCATGTAGGAACTGCAAGATAGAAATCAGCCTTACTTCTGCAGATGAACATTAGAACATTAGCTCCTCCAGGCTCTAGTCCTCTGGTAGCTATACAACTACTGAATAAGAGAATGTTAAAGGTTTCACTCAAACAAAGCATGGATGCTAATGGTTGGGTCCAAACTTCCCATTAACAGAAGCCTGATTATACAGCAGGACTTTTTAATGTGTTCTGTGGCTTCCTTGTCCTCCAGATTCAGTAGGTTGGGGTGTGCAATGGGATACAAAGGGAGGGAGGAAAATCTATCCCAGCAGTGGTTACGTTCCATTGGTGAAAAACCACCATGGATGTAACCCTAAGAAAACCAGTTCTCCCATAGCTAAGATGCATCTACCTGCTTGAAGGAACCCCAAGGTTTTCAGACATATTAAATAAAAGGGAAAACATCTCCCAAACATTCAACTAGGCAGATACAAAACTACTATTGGAGTGGGGTATGGAGCATCTTCGAAGAGCACATGGCTGACTGGACCCCCAGTAGGGATACACCATGCTTTAAGCTTTTGTTGTGTGGTAGGCCGCTGGTGCAATGCCAAGCCTTACCGACTGACTCAGCTTGTGCTCAGTAACCTTCTGGTGGGATAGAAATTGTGATGAGAGGTGCTATGCAATTCACTTGACCTACATTTACACTGTGCTGATTTTGGTCATATCATTTGGCCCTCAAGCTCAAGTCCATATGATAAACAGCCATAAAATGAATTAAATATTTTTTCCTTTTGATACAAATGCCACAAACGTAGCCTTTGAATTATTGGAAGTCAGAAATTAGAGTGTTAGTCACAGTTGGTGAAAATAAGATGTGTAGTAGGTGTCAAAAATCCATGACAAAAGTCAGAAACCTGGAAAGAGCTGAATATAAATGTAGTTGTAAATGTAATTATTTTAAAATGTTTGCTTTTCTTGACAGATCACTTGCAGAGAAGCACTGGAGTAGAATGTCATACCCTTGTTTTTTAAATGTGCTGGATGAACTCTGTCAATTTGAGAGTATGAGATGTATGAGCTAATCAAGGAGTACAAAAAGGAAACTGCTTTTCAATGCCAGTTTGGGTGGATCTTGGCCATAAACTTTTGCCGTGCATGATGCTTCCTATGAACAGGGAGATGCACATTTAAGGGTGTGTGCAGAATCTTCGATTTTTACATAATATGCTTCTAAAGAATGGGCAAAAGTGTTCCCCCAAAACTTTTTATTGGCACTGTATATGGGGAGCATTACATGAACCTCCAGGGCTAGCTGGGAGGTCCCCACTGAACCCTTATCCTTATCTCCAAGAAAACAGAGATTGGAGAAAAGAAATGTCTGCTTCTAGGAGACAAGTGAGGCTATAAAGAAAGCCTCCACTGGTGATGAAGCTTAAATACAACATGGGACATTTTGGGGGAAGTCACTGCTGGGATAGAAAGGGCTAATCTTCTCTTCCCCACACCTGTTAGTCCTCCAGAAAAATTCTCCTTCTTTCACTCTATTTAAGTTTTAGGAGGGCTGCTAGGAGCATTTTCAAGGGTCTCACTGCAAGGGAAGGAAGTACAAATCATCTCCCTCCAACTCTGCTACCCAACTCTGCCTGGCTTCTATCAGGGTCTTTTAGTGGACTGCCACCGATGGGGTTTCCAGACAAACACATTATAGTGGGCAGCGGAGATGTGGCCACATGGGGAGGAATGGCTGTGTCTGTTGCTCACATATGGCGTCCAACATGCCTGCCCAGAATAGTTCAGACTATAGGATGAAGACGGGTTCCCTGTCTTCAAGCTTCTACAAGAAGCTAACTGGGTGGCTACATATCTTGCCTTTGATATGTCTGTCCTCCCGCAGTTCTCATCATGCAGTTCCAGACCATCCACTTTTTGGCTGTCCACTTTCATAAGGCAGGTTAATCCCTGTAACTGTGATTCTTTGAGTGTCCCTCTGTGGACTTGCACCAATGGGTCATGCAGCTGTGCAGAGAAGTCCTTCCAAGCATTCTAGAGCTGAGGAGAGATTAGTGGGAGCCCTACCTGGCCCTTCTGCACATGCTCCGGGCATGGTTCCCACCCATCCCTCAGTTCTGAGTCCATCGTGATAGACATCAGAACAAACTGTTGAAACTGGTTGAAAGGCCACTCAGTGAACCACAATGAGAAGGAGAAACCTGTCCTTCTCCATGGTCCTGCAATCCACTTGCATGGATGACTGCTAATCAAGGAATTTATTAGAAGAGGAAGATTCATGCCAGGTTTGCAGGAGGATCAACCCTGTATCCATACAAGCTCTGACATCCACATGATAGCTCTGGAAGAAGGTTGAAGGCTGATTCTATGTTGCAGCAATGCGCAGCTGGGAAGCAGAATGCTCTTGAGAAAGGAAGCAGACAACACCATAGCCCTACTCGACTGGCTGTGCATCTGCAGGGGAGCCAGAAGGTATGCAAGCTGATAAGTAAACAGTAGTCTTGACAGCATCTGTGGACTGGAGGAGAAAGACTCCCATGTGGAACCCTGGAGAGCTGCTGACCATCAGTGCATAGATAATACACAACTACATGGATCAAAATCTAAGTTGGTGTAAGACAACTTCTTTTTGTTTCCCAAAAGGAACAATAGCTCAGGTGGGCTCATAGTCTCCTTGGCTTACCTGTTGTTAGAGCTCAGGTATACCAGAATTTTTCTTTTAAAAAGCAGGGGGCCAGCCTGTATGATGAGAAGAGCTGTTTTGTGACACTAGGAATTCTCCCTTTCCTTCCTAGAACTTCAGAATGTAGATGACAATCAGTCTCTTGAAATGAGAGACAGAGAGAGAGAGTGTGAGAGAGAGAGAGCTCTCTGTTTTCCAGAAGTGACTCTCTCAGGAAGTCAACATTTTCTGACTAACGAAAGTAAGCCTTTCTCTTTTGTCAGAAACTCTCTTAGGTTGTTCATAATAGAAATTCCCAAATCCATATCAGCGTAACACCTCTGTCATGCCAATTCATACATCACAAAGATGTGCAGGTTTTCAAGAGCTCCAAATCAATTTTAATCAGGGATTAAGATGTTGGGATGGGGAGGAATAGAGAAAGGAAGGAACAAAGGTGACTGGATGTCATAGTCATGAGGTCTGCATAGTCAGAATCTTACGATAGGGGCTGGTGCGATGGTGTCAGGTTTCAGTGTCATCTAGAATAACCAGAAACAAGAATGTGGCAGGCAACTGGGGATCCTTAGTTTTGAATATATACATTCTAGCTGTAAACTCAAAACTGTCTCCATTTTAGGAGAACAAAATGGATTCTTTGGTTGCTGGAAAAGAAGTAGAGGTCAATGAGGGAGTATTTTATTAACATCAGTACATTTATATGCTGTGCTAGGTGAAAATGAGTCAATGGAAAACAAATTGGGTACTTTTACATAGTGTCTGGAGGTGTTCAATTGTCAGAGAAGAAAGTCCTGGCAGGATGTGGTGCAAAATTCCCTCCTTCCAGTGCAGGGCCTTACAGTTGCTATGCAGCAGACATGTATTTGGTGGCGGTGGGGAAACAGTGTTATAAATATTGAAAAGAACTACTATATAGTACTAACTTGCAAAGGGTGATTAAAGCAGAGACAGGGAACACATGTCCTTCCAACTGTTGCTGAAGTTTCTCATCTCTAGCTAGCATAGCCAATGGTAAGGGATGATGGGAAATGCAATCAAACAACAGCCGGGCAGGTAGCATCCCTCACTCATTCATGTCAAAATAGAGAATGAAAAATGTATGTTCTCTATATACTGTGTTTACCATGAATGAACAGAACTGGACAGTTCTTGAGCATATTCAAGGGAAAGGACTAGATTTTTTTTTTTTTTTTGCCAAACTCCTGAGGAAATAAATTCTTAAAATGGTTCAATAGTACAGATACTTAATAAAATCCTAGGAATGAAATAACTCTGAGTAAAATGACTCAGAGTTATATTATTTCAGCACAGGAAATCAGCTGTACTTGTATTATTGATGTGTATTATGACAATTCGTGTATAAAGGTTATAATGTAAGATAGAAAATTGGAAGTCTGAACAAGATAGATATATTATGTAGGAAGATATTAAAGAAGAAGAAAAAAATGGAGTAAAATAAAATTGATGGCCAAACTCATCTTCCTGCAGGATGATGTTGACTCACCAGCCAGATGCATTACACAAAGGAGATATCACATGGAAGACTAGATCATTATTTTTGATCATTTCTGCTTCTTGAAGATCAGTGTGTTCTCGGGGTTGAGAGAACTCTGTGTCAGTGCTGTAATTCCATAGTTTTTATAGTAATAACCTTGAAGAAAATCCTGTTTCCCTCTTAGTATTCAACTGGTAAATCCTATGTACATTCAACCAATGCTATTGCAGCTGCACCTACTAACACTATTACTGATAATAAAAATAACATTTCTGCTAATAATAATTGTGTACCAGTAGGTTTTTTTTAATCAACTGATGTTTAACTCCTTTTACAAATAGAAGTTGGATGAAAGGGCGGGGAGGATAATAATACTTATCCAACTGCAGAACCCCAATTGCAGGACTTGATCCAGTAAAATAATCTTGAGGTAAGAATATATATTTTAAGAAGGGGAATTATTTTATTTTTTTCACCCATGGAGCAAAGTTTCCAGTCTGCTCCATAGCTTTCACAAAATAAAATGGACCAATGTGCATCATTAAATCAGATCAGTGTTACAACCAACCAGAGACTCCACTTGCAGTATGCAGTAGCATACAAATGCAAAAATAAATAAATACTACTTGATATCATCATGCTTCTGGTGTCTTGTTTGCTCTTTAAAATATAAATTTTTCAGTTGCCACATGCAACTGTAATTCCTGTTCACTTTTTAAAGAACAATCACATTTTAAAGAGTTCAAAGCCAGCTTCTGAGCTGAGTTAGTGAAGCCACAAGTCGCAACCAATGAGCACACTGCAAAGCAAGAATCTTCCCCAAACCTTTTGAATCAGTTTCCTTTACCTCAGTCTCATGGCAAAGAGTGTACATACGAACAAAATGCCACAAATGTGTATCCCTCAAAGTATGTATTAGGATTCAGCTTAGATTCCAAAGGCTAAATTAATCCTGTGCCTAAGAGCTTTTTCACTGAAATAACTGTAAATTAAAAGCACATCAGTATCACTGATTCATGTTGGCAAGACCCTGGGTGCTGATTCCCTGAAATAATTTAGAAGGACTGCAAAAGGATACAAAAATGAGGGTTCAGTCAATCGCTTCCAAGTTCCTGTTGGCTTGTGCTGGCCTAGGTGTGGAGGATGAGTTTGACTGATTTATTTCTTTTCCTCATGAAAAATTCTAGTGTATATCTTTCCACAGATGCATCTGTGTAACTGGGCCTTCTCAGGCATGCACACACACACTCACACACAAACACATATGCAGTAGGCTCCTGTTTATCCCATTATAACCCCTCTGGATAGTTCTTTTGATGGAAAGGATATGGTCACACTTTACTGGATGGAAGCTGGTATAAGAAGGCAGGTAAAGAAGGGAAATACAGCTGCTAATGCATATCCGTTGCCTGTTCCTTTAATTCCGCTCTCATTTACACGGGTGTCAGAGAGAAATAAGTGGCTCAAAAACAGCCTTCCAGCACTCAGGAATCCTGGAAATGGCAGTCCAACATAGGCAGAGGGCCCCTGGGTGTGGAAGGCTGCTCAAGACAGCAAGCAGCTGCTCGCTCTGTCCCTGCAGCTCCTTCAGGCATCAGAGCTTCAAGCCTAAGTGCATACATTGAACTCCTGACCTAGATGAGGAGAACAGTGTGGACCAGTGGTGGACCAGTGTTCCTTCCACTGAAGAAGCTTGTGCAAAAATGGCCCCTTTGCACTGGAGCTCCTAAATAGGGATGAGTGAACAGGCAATGTTCGCACTTGTTGTGCTGCTCACTTTACATTGTTTGCATTCCTGACTCAAGCATTTTTTGGGGCATGGGGCTGGGAAGGAGCATTTCCAGTTGGAAAATGTGCATGTTTGGAGGCAGGCATTCCAAAAAGGCACATATTTCCCACCCTGTAAAGTGCATTTTCCAGCCAGGCTCATAATTTGGCCTGAAAATGCATGCACGTTGGCATTCCTGTTTGGAGTTACAAACAGGGTTTGTTCTAGTGTTTTGTGGGCAGGAAGGGAATCTGCATAGTTCCTTTCCAGTAAGAAACTGCAGATAAGAATGAACCTGCTTATAAAAACAGTACACTGGAAAGAAAGAATTAAATGAAAAGGGAGAAACCGTCTTAAGTCTGATAACATTGCTAAATTTGATACTCTGTACCTTTCTTTGCTGAAAGGGAAGAAAACACGTTGCTGATGAGGATGCCCAACATGTTACCATAACTGGGGCAAGGTGGTATACGTGAATGGTTCCATGCAAATAGGAAGGGGATTTCAAACCATAGCATAGGATAGGTTATATATATTAAATATATGCAAATAGCAGCTGACTGCCACAAAACAGTGTGAAGAAAAATGATAATGATCCAAAAGGCAACCTGAACATGAAAGTCATTTAAGAAAAGGAGTGCAGAATGATTTAAAACCTGTATCATGATATGTTTCTCCAAATGTTTGGATTGATGTTCTTGTACTAGTGCACAAATCAAGGGGAAAAATGTAATTCCTATGCCCAAGTTGTAACACACTTCTTGATGAAGTACCTGTGAAAACTCTGGAGGTTAGCCATCTAGTTAGAGCGGCCTTATAAAGTATTGGCTGATAGTTCTGATTTGAATAGCATTGCTCCTCTTCCCATCCATCAAGGCGACTTGTGCCAGGTTTGTCTTTATGAATAATGTAATTGGCTGTCATGTGTAAAAACACTCAGTTGAACAAATATATTAAAAGCCATCCCCAGAAGAAAGTTAGTCTAAATGCTATTAGTGGAATGAAATAATTTTGCACAGGAAAGTAACCTCTTGTACGTTGTATCTTTAATATTTTAGATTGGTGTTCTTGGACAATAATCAGTCTTATCATCAAACATGCTCTACTGACCTGGGCTCAATATGATCAGTGACCTCAGTAGGTGCAGTAATCTCTGGGGTTCATTTTTGGTATATACACTTTATTTAGGAGCTAGCTGTGTAATTAATATTTTTGAGTCTGAAAGTGGAGTCGCTCCAGGAACCAAATATTAGCTGAAGACAGGAAACAAAGATAGAAAAAAAGAAAATTTAACAATGAAGGTTAATTTCTAGAAAATTAATTATCTGGGGAAGCTTATATCATTTTGCTGCACTTGTAATATAAGCCTTGGGTGTCTATATGATCTTCCGGCTATGGTTTCCTTTACATATGCCATTTGCAGAAGATTTTTATCAAGGACTGAGTATTAGAAAATATCTCTTGAGTTCTTGTTATCAATGCATTTAAAAAGAATCTTTTAAGCTGCTCTGTTATTAGTTAAAGAACATTATTTTTATTATACAATAGAGCTGTATTATATGGATTAATGGCTTTTTGCTAAAAACGTTCTCAAAGTGAACAAATACTTCGTGGCTCAGAATATTTTCAACTGCTCTGTCCACTTCTGCAAGGCTTTTTTTTCTACTCATAATTGCAAAAGTAAGAAAGGGAGATCAGCTACGTTTAGCCAAGTAGCAAATGTAAGAATCTGGTTTGTTCGATGTATGTTTTTCTTCCTTTAATCTAAAGTTAGATCTAGAGTAATATCACACATGCACACATTCAAATTTCCCAAAAACATAATTATCAGCTTTGAAGAATGAAAAAATTGAGAGGGGCTGATGATACTTCAGAATTCACACCAGAAATATTATTGTGCGAGCAGGCTCAGAAAAAAATATGCCAAATAAACTCATTTACAGTGTTCCTCTATAGAACCATTCATTGGAGCCCTAATGCAGGAATATCCAATGGACGTAAAGCAACAATTCAGTTTGTGGAGCCTCAGTTAATAAGCTAAATCTACAGTTCCTCCTTTTAAATATCAGGATCCATGTGTGTGTGCATGTGTGTGTGTGTAGTTTCTATCCAATTCTTTATATGTTCCCTAATGCAAACAGAAAAGCATAATTCTTTCTCTTCTTTAGAATAATGGGGTAAAGAAAAGTAGGATGTGAAAGGAGAAAGTGTAACACAAACCAATTCACAAACACTTGATAAAGGCCTCCTCTACACAAGGCATTTCATGGAATTTTGTGAGCACTTTTCATGCTGTTGACATCATGGAATCGTAGAACAATTGAGTTGAAAGAAATCAGTAAGGCCATCAGGTCCAATTGCTTGCTCAATGCATCTTGAATGCTTCTCGTGTGGGACAACCCACTATTTCCCTAGGTAAATGATCCCATAGTTGTATTGCTCTGTGGGCACTGTGCTCTGTGGGCACTGTGCACTGTGCTCTGTGCTCTGTGGGCACTGTGGGATGACCAAGAAGACATCCTGGCTTTACTCTGTATGACAACTTTTTAAGTACTTGAAGAGTGCTATCATAGCCTCCTTCCTCTTCTCAAGGCTAAACATGCCCATTTCTTTTTTACTTCATAGGGCTTTGTTTTCAGTACCCTGATTTTTCTTGTCCTCTTTTCCAGTTTGTCTGCATCTTTCTTAAACTGTGGTGGCCAGAACAGTACCGTACCACTGTAATCAAGATGAGGCCTAACCAGTGCTGAGTAAAGCGGAACTAGTACTTCCCATGGTATGGAAGTGATACTTCTATTTAAATAGCATTTGCTTTCTTTGTAGCCATTGTATATTATCTCAATAAAATGAATAAAGTATTGTGCCTTCCAATTTTTCTGCAGGTATTTTTTTGGTTTTTGTTTGTTTGTTTATGTTTGTTTTGAGAAAAGACAGTCTGGTATTAAATTTCAGATTGTGAGAAACTGGAACAAAAGCCTTGTTTCTTGCCACAAATCTGTCATATTGCAACTACACTACAGTACTACATGTAGTGAAAAAGCAGAGAAATTCAAACACTGGTGCATAAGGACCACTGAAAAAGAAACATTTTTCCTCATGGAAAGCATATTGAAGAGTCCACCTCAAAAAACCAGCAAGTTAAAACCTTCATGTAGAGAAACCCAAAATTTCTTTTGCATTTTTGTGGCTGACTGGGGGATGCTGTGAGTCACAGGACTTATTTTTGTCTGAATATGCACAGAATTGGAGTCCAAATAATCAAAAGGTTGGATCTAAACCTACTTGCGATTTAGGTTAATTATGACTAATTTGTTCCATTGATTCTGTGGGTGTACTCTAAGAATCACTAATTCTGTATCCATGTGCATATGCTGTACCCACCTGTTCATGTGGGATGAATAGCTTCTAGTGAACCATCCTTCCTTTATAGACAACTTACTGTGTTCAGAATTCCAGACTGGGTTGTTTCATTCTGTATATGATTATACTTTAGCACATCCTGGAGAAATGCTAAGCACGATCTTCTCTCTGATGTACTAATTTCCTACAGTCAGAGGAATTTCTAAGTAGAGGAAGTATTCAAAGGATCCACTAATCCCCATTTGCAGGGTGAATTTATATGGGAATTCTTCCATCTCTGAGTGCCACAGCTTTATCTGTAATATGTGTAGCATATTCTCTATTGCTTGTGATTTTATGAAAGAAAAATAAATTAGTTACTGGTCATGAACTGTCAGAGAAGCAGAGCAAAGATGAATATAAGAGGTCCTCTGCTTCTAGCCATTGGTAAAGCCGTTTGTGGTCCTACAGAGTGCCTTCTCGAGTGCAGCTTCACCTGCTGCAGTTCTGCCATGTTAACTTCCTGGTGGACGGCTGCTCTGAAACAAGGGCAGTTGCTTAAGCAGGATGGCATTGAAGCCTTCTTCCATAAAGTAGGTCAGCTAATCTCTTCAGCAAGGCATCTCACCAGGGTGTCCAGTTCAATATCTCCAAACTAGAGGCCATGCATTTCACAGGATAAAAGAGGGCACAGAGGAGCACAAAAATGGCATGTGCTAATTTATGTAGATAGATAACTTCACATTTAGAAATAGTTACTGTAATTTAAATAGAATTACAATACATCTCACCAGAGGACAAAGGCAAAACAGGAAAGAAGAAGTAGCTCTGTTTGCTATCCAAGTGCTAATTGGATCACTTCTTCATGAGGTTTAAACTTGGGATCAGTTTTTCCCTCTGTAAGGGTGCAGGCCCAATTAAATTGGTCCAACCTGAAGTCTTATGGATCCTAATGGGTTTCTGTGGGCTCTGGGGGAGTTTCCAGTTGATATGACTGGCATGCCTGTCAACACCCTAGTTGATCTGTGGAATATGAAAATGACTCAGGCGGTTGATACAATCACCCAAACACCCTCTTCTCCCATGCAGAGCCCCTGCAGCACCTTGGTATACTCCTGCATTGGAGGTGATGTAAAGCAGCCTGGGAGGTGACTAGAGCATAGGTGGAGGAACACTCATGCTGAATCTGACCAAACACACTTGAGAGTTCGTTATTGAGCCTATGCTGGGGTGGTGAGCGTAGCAAAGAAGGAATTCTCTGCTTCCATTGCATCCTCACAGTGCCATCCAGCTGAGCTTTTCTGGGTGGTGCAAGGCCTATTACATTCTGGACCTAAGACAGACCCTATTATACCATTGTCAGCTTGCTGTGATGACTTTGCTCAGCGCTTTAGGGTTAAAATCACTCAGATTCACCACAGATTGGACTCCACAGTTGATACAGTCCTGGAATGGGAGGTCTCCAGAGCACTGTCTGCTCCGTCTTTGCTGGATAGGTTTCAATTATTGTGGCCTGAGGATGTGGACAAAGTGTTTGGACAAGTCCAACCCACCACCTGTTTACTCAACCCTTGCCCCTCATGGCTGCACATTACAGCCAAAATGGGATGTTTACCTGAGTCCAGGAAGTAATTGATGCCTCTCTAAGGGAGGGCTGGGTCCCTGCACCCTTGCAAGAAGAAGTGATCATACCAATCCTGAAGAGGGCAAACTTGGACTCAGAGATTGCCTCCAATTATAGCTAAAACCAGTAGCTAAAACCCTGTTCTTGGGCAAGGTGCTTGAGCGGGTGGTAGCTGGGCAACTCCTAGCTCTCTTGGAGGAAACTGATCATCCGGACCCATTTTAGTCTGGATTCAGACTACGGGACTGAAACTGCCTTGGTCTTCCTGTACGATGACCTGAACAGGGAGAGGGACAGGGGAAGCACATTCCTGTTGGTTCTTCTGGACCTCTCTGTGGTTTTCAATACCATTGAATCTGATCTGAATCTGATCTACAGTGGTTCTGCTCCTACTTGGTGTGCCAATTCTAGAAGTTGGTGCTGGGGGGATTATAGCTCTGCACCATGGGAGTTATGCCATGCAGTTCCATTTTATCCCCCATGCTGTTCAACATGAAACTGCTGGGAGAGGTCATCTAGGGATCTGGGCTGAAGAGTCATGAGTATGCTGATGACACCCAACTCTACCTCTCTTTTACATCTTATTCAGACGAGGCAGTGGTTGTCTGGCTGGAGTGATGGGCTGGATGAGGGCCAATAAATTGAGACTTAATGCAGACAAGACTGAGGTCCTGTTGGTAAGTGGTTCAACTCTCCAGGTAAGTGATCTTTCCCCTGTTCTGGACAGGTTGTACTTGCACCTAATGGGATGATTTTCCCATTATTTTAAATGTTACTAATGGTTTTAAGATTTAATATATAATTTTATATATTATTCTATCGATGCTGTATCTTATTTATTTATTTTATTGCATTACCACCCTGAACAGGGCGGGATATAAAAGCTTCAAACAAACAAACAAATTTCAAGGCCCCTCCCTGCCTTCCTTCTTATGATTATTTGCTCTGAAATTTGACTATGACTGAACAGCCCTTCACACAGAGAACTGACCTCTGACAGACATGACTGACCCTTTGTAAGTCAGGGCACCTGGCCACCCCACATATCACAGGTACACAGGTATTGCATAGTCATGATGTGAAACCCTAATAATTCATAGACTTGGTTGGTGCTGGGAATCCTTTTTACTAGTAGGGTAGCAACTTATAAATTGTGCAAACAGAGGAAAATATATTAAAAAAGTGGATGACTATTTTCATAAACATTCCATATGATACTTTATATGTGCCAATGCAAATTTAGACATTATTATTATAATTTGCCTAGAAATAACCACTACCACATCTCACTGCACTGTGTGAAATCTTAACCAGGTAACCTGTGTACCTCCCTCTTCAGTTGGCTGTGCAGGTGTTATCCATTGAAGAGCGACAGTTCTTATGGCTCTTTCAATTTAATCTGGAGTCAGACAGAAGGGCCCTTCAGAGGATGGTCTTCTGGAGGTCCTCCACATGATGTTTAGAAAATGACACATAGCTGCCCTTTGGCTTTCTGTCATGAGCACATACCCGCCCAAGAATGTTGTTTAAAACTTTACATAGATTCTGAAGCAGGGATTTCACAAAACAAGATGGCTTAACTTTGCATGGATTTTCTTGCAAAGAGGAGTATAGTTTTCAACAGGGCCCATTGAAATACTAGTGGCTTATAAAAGTATCACCTATTATTACCAAGGAGAAATTAAATAGGTAAACTGAACACAAAGGCAAGCATTTGAAAATGTAAGCACTCTCTTGTCCAGTCTGACTATCTGTTTATTAGGAATGCCTGATTACTTTGATTATATTAAGATGAGCAGTCAAGGAGATATCTGTCCCATTCCTCCAAAACCAAACTAGCTATGCCAAACTTGTGCTTCTTTTAGGAGAATGTCTAGTCTGTGCTTATGGATTATTTGGATTATTGTTTAATATTTCTGCAGCTTGTTTAATATTAGGCCTGTAGGGGCAGCACAAAATTAAGTTTAATAAAACAAGGATCAGACCTGCTGATTGTATTATTAATTTCATATTTAATTCAAGAATAAGCCCCTATTTAAAATCATATCTGGAACTGTCATAACCTACAGCGTATAGGATTGAAGTACAATGAAAAGAGAGCTCCTTGATGCTAAATTCATGCCAAGCTTCCAGCAGATTATGTGGGCCATGATTCTAGCAAGAATTGACTGAAATACAAATGAGTGACTTAGTACTTCGGACTAGAGTTTCTGCTAGTGGAAAAATGTTAAGTGGTGTTTGTATCCTTGACACCATATGAAGTGAGATTAGGATAAGCTTCTCTGTGTGTGCCTATGACAAGAATAATGAAATTAAACAGCATTGTTTACAGTTGAGCATGCAATAAGCTACCTGAATGTTAAATAAAGCTATCTGTTTAAAGTAAGGGAAAGGCAGAGATGCTGATTCTAGTACTATTATATAGTGTTCTTTCACTTCTGTCTTCTACTAATTTTTCTAAGACACCTGTCACCTTGGTATCTAATCCTCGAGCAGGTAAATTGAACTTTAAAAATGTACTTTTAATCCTACAACAAAGAACAAATCTTTTAATAATGAAGTATAAAAGAATAATGTTTAATCCAATGGAGGTATTAGGCCAAATTTCTGTTACGAGTTCTCTTTTGTGCTTATGATCTCTGAATTGTTGTGGGTTACTGGCTACAATACTGTGTTTAGACATAGAAAGTCTAGGTTTTAAACTGCTTTAAAGCCCATTAAGCTTTTAGTGGTCTTCAGTTGGGGTGATGAATCTGTGTCCTTCCAGTGTCCAGCAGCCCAGATCATCTCATGGTCAAGATTCATGGAAGCTGTAATCCAACATCTGAGGAAGCACAATTTCCCTATTCTAGGGATGTGTGTATAAGGACATCAGACACCTGACAACATTCTTCTAACTCCATTTCAAAGGTCTTTTCATTTTATGTTGGTGTCACATTGCAATCTTTGGGATTTATTTGCTTGTTTTTTTCTTTTCACATGAAATATGTTGTTTGCTATCCAAAATAGTAAAATATGGCTTATAATATCCAATCATGTACATTTTTCTTCTATTGACTGAAGCAAAGGTGCTTTTCAAAGGTGTGCATTTTATGCATATTTTCAAATTTATGCAAGCTGTTGAATGTTTCTTTTTGGGACTGTGAAACAGGTTGCAAATTCAGAAATTCATTGGCTTTGACTTTCGATTGCATCCAAGTCTGTGTTCAATCCAGAAGGAGTAAACTGTGTAAAATCCTCACCAAAATAAACTGAAATGAATTCCTTATAATCCCTAACCCACAAATGCCTTAATAAAATCACCATAATAGGGTGGTGCTATATTTATCTGGATTTCTAAGTACTGAAGCATGTACAATCTGCATGTGCCCAGGTTCCCTACACAAGATTTTCCAAAATCCAACATTATATACCTATGCATAAAGTTTCTTCCAGCATTGTGCTCAATGTATGTAAGAGGCAGGATGAGGACAGCAGGAAATATTCCATTGAGAACAGTGGGAAAGATTTCATTACTTGCTCTATGCATTTTGATTGTGATATATGAAGAGAGCTTATCTATCTACTTAACCTATGTCACAGTGAGTGAGCCTGTAACACATATGTGGGTTCCTCTTAGGAAGGGTAGGATAGAAGTATAACAAATGAAGTCAAAATAGAACTAAGTACACTGTGTCTGTTAAGTTAAATCACACAGGCTTTTTTGAAATTGTTTAATAGGTAGCTTGACAAAATCACAATTTTCAAAGTCAGCAGATTTCTAAATACCAGCTGCTGGGCACAAACAACTAAGAGGCAATTATATCTTTTGGACACAGGACTAGAAGGGCCTTTTGGTTGCATTCCTTTGGGCTTTGAATATGTTTCAATAGGTTCCTGTTTTCTCCTAATGGTCTTTTAATAGAATTAGTGTTAAATTTTAGTATGTTCATGAATTTATGAATCAGAAGTCGAAATAAAGCTATATTTGGAAATTAAAACATAAATAATTGGGTTGCATCCATGCCTAGCCATGCTTAGTGGATACTCCAGTAAACATATAAGAATACTGGAGCACCAGTATGGTACAGTGGTTAAGAGTGTTGTACTGGAATGCAGGAGATCTGGATTTGAATCCCCACTCAGCCAGGAAACCCACTGGGTGACTTTGTCCAGCTACTGCCTTTCAGCCTAAACTACTTCAAAAGGTTGTTGCTATGAAGATACATTTCAGAGGAGGAGTATCTTGCCTTAGGTGTCAGGAGCTAGGGTTCCCCCATCACACATTCAAGGCAATTGGGCATTCCTTTGCAAAAGCTCTTTCTTCTCCAAAGTAGTTCCAGTAAGCATAACCACCACAGAATGAGTCACTAAGTGTGCACACAGTGGTTTGCTGAACTCAGTCTAGCAACTACTTCCAAGCACTTTCATTTTGTTCTCTGAGAGGGCCCTCTTGGAGACAAGCAAGCCTCTTCTATGTAGGCCACCCCTCTAGTTCGCTCTTCTTCTTCTCACCCCTCTTCTCACCTGATGCCACATCATGGAAATAAGAGTTGTACCAGGATCGGGTAGAGCACTTGCCTCATGCCCCCTCCCAGCAGTTGTAGACTCTGGCTATTCTCAGAATCTGCCTGCACACCTGGAGACAATGATCTTTCAGGTTGGATGTCAGGAAGTACTTCCTGATGGATAGAACCCCTAGGATATGGAATGGGCTTCCATGGGAGGTGGTGGAGGCCCGATCAGTGAGGGCACTCAAGGAAAGATTGGACAACCATATTTTGAGCATTACATGAGAGGACTTGGCTGGAGCCAGGGGCTTAGGAGACCCCTTCTGACTCACTATGTTTCTATGTCTTTAGATAAGTTCCTCTACTTCTCCCATCTCAATGTCTGGGAGTGCTGGTTTCCAGGGTCCCTGCTCCTCATCTAAGGAGACTGAATCTGGCTGACCTTGGAATGTACACCAAGAACAACTGCCCCCTTAATTCTCAACATTAGATTCATTCCAAGAGAAAGAAAGATGGGATATAAATATAATGGATAGTAATAGCCATAGGTGTGGTAGTAGTAAACTATGAGAGAAGTCAGTCATGTCTAAAGTCACCCCAAGTATGACTCTGGTATAAATATTGCTATGTCTAGATCCAACCCATTAGCCATTACTTAAATGGTTTCTTTCCTAATTCTCTTTAAGAATACCCAAAAGTGTGGCTACAGTACCACACTTATCCATGTGGCAGCAAATATCCAGTATCCAAAATATACAGTATCCATGAGGCAGCAAATTCAACAGAGAGGTGTAATAATTGCTTGTCTGACAACGCTGGAATTTCCTTTTCCTGAAAACTCAAGCCATTGGATATAGATACCAAACTATTTCCAATCAAGTGTCAAGAGAAGGCATATTAACTTGGGATATGTCAGACAGTGCAAAGATCTGCCTTATACAAGATCAGATCTTTGGTACATCTGTTCTATGGGAGCTTCCTAGGAACTCAGGAAGAGATCTTTGACATCATCTGCTATTTAAGGTCCATTGAGCTGAAAAACACATGCAAAGGTTATGGGACAACCCATTTGCAATTCCAGGAAGGTGCAAGTATTTGAAAGTAGAGCTTGTCAGCTTAAAAGGTTATAACAATGTTATAGTCACAAATACCATATTCTTGTTGTCAGGGTCTGGGTGTGTGGCAGCCAGAACCAGAAGAACTACCACTGCATTTGCAGAATTAGTCTCAAGCCTGCTAGAGCTCCCATTCTACTGATGAGAGCCAGATGGGGGTCCTGGGGGAAGAGCTATATAGGAAAAAGCTCTTCCCACTAGAAGTGGCCTCAGCAGCACAGGTGCCCCTGCCCTGCAGTTTTGCCTCAGCAACACAGTATTGCTGCTGCGCCTGCATCCTGCCTAATTGTCTCTGCTCCTTGTTCCTGCCTTTCCATGTTGTTGCACCTGCCTCTTGCCTGACCTATATCTTGTCTTGTCTGTGCATCCTGCCTCACCATGTTGCCTCAGAAATGCAGGGATCCCTGAAAGCTCTGGGTCAGCTTCTGCATCTTGCCTGATTCACGCTGCACCTGATTCCTGTTGCCTCATGCATTTGGTCTTGCCGTGTAGCCTGCCATGCCACGTATCCTGCCATGCCATGTCTTCTGCTTTGTTATCTTGTCCAAGTTACCTGAAGCTCTGTTTATCCTCTTGGTTCTCAACTCTTGACTTGTTCCTGATCACGTTCTTGCTCTGCCCTCATGCATTCTTATGGATTCTGACCTTGGCCTGCACCAATGATGATTTGGACTTTCTGTTAAACCATGCTTTTGGACTCTATATTTCCTAAGTTCTGTTTCCCAGCGTGTGGTGACTCTGTTGCTCTTGTCTTTTCTCTGGCCTGCCATGCCCTGGCCCTGGACCCTGACACTTGTCACAGAGCTTGTATAATGCAATTCTCCCATGGACACAGAAATAGATCTGCTAAATCTACAGGCCATCTCATCTTTCAGTTCCCTCCCTTTCCCTTTCTATGTCCAGAATAAAATATGGAATGGTATTTCTCTAAACACAGAGTTCTCCTTCATGTATCCTACAAATAAGAGACTTGCACAAGCCCTAAATTCTTCTTTTATAGAGAGTAAGATACTATGTCCCATCTGGTAGGCTGCTGACTCTCAGCCCATGGGTCACACAACTACAAGCCAGCCTTCCCTGATGGGCTGCCCTCTAGATGTTTGGACAACAACTCCAGTGTTCCTTACCTGTGCCAATGATAGCTGGGAGTGTTTTGAATCGAAGTCTGAAACATCTAGAGACATTTGATACAGATCTGATTCTAGGTTGCTTCTTAAACATGCATATGAATATCAATTAACATTGATCAACATTAATGTAACTTCAGAAAACTCATACCAGCTACTTTGCTGTTGCTTAACACTGGTTTTCCTTGCTGTGCCTTATGTATTCCCCTTGGCATGCTGATGATGGCTAACCTACATGGTGACTTATGATATAAGGTGTAAGATATTTCACATAGGATGGTACTAAAGATAGGCTATAAAATATGATGCCCTAGTTTTAATTGGAATTGTCACTAAATCATGAAGAGATGGGAAGCAGGATATTGCATAAGATTGTCTGACAGGGGAGGAAGACAAGTACCTCAATATTTTAAATCTTGATTTAAATGCAGTTGAGCACGGGCTGCAAATTTCCTAGGTCAACCATGTATTTAATTGTAAGTGTTCTATCTTGCTATGCCTGAGCTCCAAATGCTAGGCTTTATTCTTTTGAAGTGTAATCTGCAAAGCTTCTTGGAAATAGTACATCAAAATCCAACCCAATGTGAATAGTTTTATCTATATAATTTGAGATCATCATCAAGATGTATTGCCTTAAGGTCTTTGGTGGAGTCCCTCAACCTGATATCATGAGGGCACACTGGTGGCAGATGCTGAGAGTAGACTTGGCAATAAGGAATGTTAGGAGCACCCATAAAAGAAAGGCAATCATATCATTTTAACAGTGACTGCATAATTGATAAACTGAACCAAAGTACACATTACAGTGTTGATGCAACTGGCAAACACTTATACTTAATGCCTTTTTCTGTTGGTTTCTTTAGGGCATGGACATTTCCTTTTCTGCTGAAGCCATACTACACCTAGCTGTATACTAAAAGTATATTGGAAATATTATAAATCTTCCTAATAATAATCTTCTTCAAAACTTTCCACTCTGCAGTTATTGAAGGAACATTAAACTAAACACCACAAGATTTACAGCTTGCATGGTTGGCCAATTTCAATAAACCGGTTGCTGTTAATAACCAACATTTGAAAAATTACAGCTAAAACAAAAGATCAGTGGTGGCTGCCACAGATTATAAAGTGAAGGAGTAAATCTATATAAAGGAAATAAAATCCAAGATGCTCTATTACAGATAAAAAGAACTAATGACCATCAAACGAAAGACACCCAAGGAAGTTCATCTGAGTGTGATATGAAAAATGTATCTAAGTTAGTGAAGCACAAAGTGTTCTAAGAGGTAATCAATAGGGTTACTTACACTCCATAGAAGAGCAATGGAAAAATATCAATTCCAATGAGGATAACTGTGCAATACAGGAAGAATGGTGTCACTGCAGTCAAGAATTATAAATTCATTTGGCTACAACAAGAGCCATTCTTCAGATACATTGCTTAAGGAAAGTAATACATTTAGAAGGTATTAACCACAATGCCCAATTGTACCTATTGCCAGCTAGTAATCTGGGGAAAGAAAAGAGAGACTTTTGCATACTATCATTACAGTACAGAAGTCCTTCTGTTTAAAGACAATTTAAATCATGGTCACTGAATGATGGCTGTTTCAAATGGCATCCGGGTGGGAGATGGTCCATTTTGACCTTTGTGGCTCAATATAAGCTATAGGTTTATTCAAGACAAAGGAAAATGACATGATGTAAAGAAAGTGACAGGCAAAGAGTATAAACATTAAATGAAGGCAATGGACATAGAAAAAGGAAGGTCAAAGAGAAGGGAGCTGCAATAATCTACAATAATCTATGGAAAAGCCATCACATATCGGCACTAGGTATTCAAGTCAGTCCCTAGTATCTCCGGGGAACACCTTGGAAGAGACATATCTTAAACCCTGAAGATTTGCTGCTGTTCACTGTAGTTCAGCATTCTCCACCTGGGTGTTTGACTACAGATTCTATCACCTCTAGTCCACAATGGTCATGTTGAGAGGAGATGATACAACAGGCAGTCTAACACATCTGGCACCAAGTTGGGCAGATGTAGAGAATGCTAATATAGATGGACCACAGTTCAAAGTCTCACTACAAGGGATCTTATGTGAGAAATAATGGGAGGGGGTGAACAAGAGCTTTAGATGCAGAAAGAAAAGAGCAAGTGTTGCAGATACCACTTAAGTGAAAATGTGGATTTAGCCACTGCATGAATAGGAGACCTGGTAGCTTTCGGGCTGTAGGCTTGAGGCATGCAGAGAAAGATTGCAAGAGTTCCATTTTAGAAAACAATGTGCATATCAAGGAAAACTGAATATAAAATGTTGCCTATTTCCATGCACTTTTCCATTCATATGATTTTTTATAAGGGATTAAACATCAACATCAACATCAGTATCATCATTTTTCAATCAGACAAAATTTTTATGTGCAGGAAATATATAAAGTGAAACGGACATATTTGCACAGCTGTAGCAACTGTGCCTTCCCTTTCACAGGCAGCTCTTCTTTCTTCTGTGGGTGAGTGTATCACAGCCATCCCCAAGAGAGCTGGAGAGGACAAAGGTACTTTGGAGCCCTCTGACAATCCTTGCCTATATGACATCTAATAGGGATCTACTAGTACCTTTAGTGGCCTAGACAAATAGAAGAGGACCAGTTTTCATTCCTTGAATGAAAGGAATGCATGAAGAATGGCAGCTGGAGGGAAGGAATAAGAGGAATGGCTATCCTTGGCTTGATACTAACCAACAGGGAAGACCAAGTAGACAAAATGGCAGCTACAAGAATTCTTAGGGAAACTGACTGGCATACTTTAATTCTTGATTCTAAAGGAAGCACAAGTCAAACATAGCCAAATATGTACCCTAGATTTTAGGAAATCCACTTTTAATAAATTCAGAAAGATTATTAGTATAGTTCAAACGCCTTTTCTCTAGTTAGAAAAGGAGTTGAAGATGGGTACAAATTAAAAAAAAGGAATTTATAAAGGCATGATTACAAACAATGCCAACAAGGAAAAGGATAGAAAACTGCAAAAGATATCCATATGCCTTCACAAAAGCTTAGAGAAGATCTGAAAACTAAAAAGGATATGTATAGGAAGTGGAAATAAGGCTGGGCTACAAAGGAAAAATTCAGGCAGGTAACATGGAATTGTGGAGGTGGCATCTGGAAGGCTAACACTAGGAATGAACTTAAGCTAGCAAGAGATGCTGATAGTAGCAAAACAAGTCTCCTTCAGATATATCCAATGTAAAAGACAAAGGAAAGAAATGGAGATTCAACTACTCAATGTGGATGACAACATGATAACAGAAGAAAAAGAAAAGGCTCAACTCCTACTTTGCCTCAGTCTTCTCCAAAAAGATCTATGAACTTCCTGATGAAGAAGAAGTACAAGTTAAAGGAATAGGATAGTGGCTCAAGATTGATAGGTAAATGGTCAAGAATCACCCAGTTGTGCTGAATGAGCTCAGTCATCTGAGAGGGATGGTTTAACTTGGAGTCCTGCACTGATCAGGGGTGTGGACCTGGTGGCCCAATGGTCCCTTCCAACTCTACCATTATATGATTCTTTTCACAGCCATAATTGTTTGTGTCGTCAGACCTCAGACTGAGAGGTCTGCAACAAGGCAGGCAGAAAAGAGAAGCAACTCCAGGGGGTTCTTGTCAGTGGACTCTTGCTGGGCTGAGGCTCCTTGGCAAGTACCCAACCATGAATGCCCTTGATGTTGGCCCCACATGGGAGCCCTCAAATAGCGCTTTGCCTGTCCATCAGACAGGCTGCCCTTGCAATCACATGCTTAATTCTAAAAAGTTGCAGATCAGGTCAGTGAAATCATGTGAGGACCAACACAGAAGCAGAGGTGTGCATCCACTTGTCATTGACATAATTTGTATTCTCTGTAAAATAAGTGAATATAGGATGTCAGCTTCAGAATAAGGGACTCATCTTGAAATGACCTAGTTGTACTTCTTCTCTGACAAATTACACAAATAATGATTTTTTCTTTTCATTCTTTAAAGGTTTTTAGAATCTTTGCAACCCGCTTGCTTTAGAAATTTGTTCTGATACTTCCTGTCTACTATTGTCAGTTCCTCTGCCTTTGTCTTCATTTGAGAGCTGTTTTTAGCTTGGTTCAAATAGCAAATTAATCTAGGAGTGATATATGTCTATAATGCTTGAGATATTGTAGATAATCAGAGTTGATATAATTCAAGATTATTTGTAATTCCCAACTCTCTTTCTTTTACTTTTAATTCTCTACTGGGATTAGTTTTTATTAAGTTAGTTGAAGCTGCATAGCATGCAACCTTCTAGATGTTCAAACTAAAAGCATTCATGTGAGTGTCACATTCCTATAATCTCCTGTACTCATGGCTGCAATGCAATGCACACACTTAGCTGGGAGTAAGCCCTGTTGGACTCAGTAGGGTGTCTCTCTGAGTAGACGTGTACAGGGTTGTACTGTCAGTTACTCAATTTTTTCTAATTCAGTTTATGGCCACTGGCTTGCTCCCAAGAAGGAACATAGTGAGTTGGCCAATGCATACATTATAAAAATAGCAAAGAGGTTGAATTTCATGAATAGATTAACAAGCTTGTGGATGAGAAAAAATGACACCACACAATGATGAGAAAATAAGCTAACATGGAGCTACAATGAATTTTATTTTCTTTACTTAATAATTCAATAACCTATGGGGAATATTCTGATACTTTCTATAATTTGGAAGCAAATGAGCACAAAAACAAGGGAACATTGTTCAGAAAGACTGGGAAAATTAAAAGCTTAGCTAGTTAAGAACTGATCCAATGTGTGTGGCAATGAACATAAAGACAAATGCTTGAATGAGTGAATTTCATGCATTGATCTGTATAGAAATAAAGACATTGAAGTGAGAATTAAATTTGCACCAGCTTTCCTCAATTCCCAAATGTTCATTCAGTCAGCCGGTGTTCAGTTTTCCTGAGTTCAGACTGAACTCATGTATAGAGGGATTCTCAAGACATCGAATCTGATACAAGCTCACCTAATCCACACCTCTCAGACTGAAGCAAGACAAATCCACCTTTCTTGGTGGCCACCAATGTGTCCTGCCACTCCCATTTTAAACCATAATTAACACACTTTTTTACTCTTAGCTGAGACTGCTGGGAAATAGGCTTCTATTGATGCTGAAATCTGTGGACTCAGAGTAATTGGCCAGTGTGTTGAAGCTCTGGCTTGTTCCTACAGAAGTTCCTCAAAGTGCCAAGTGGACCAATGCCTCTCAGTGTTGGCCTACTGTTGAAGTAATGTGTGCATCAGAATATAGTCATCTATGATCAATGTTCTCAGACTAAATAAAATAAAAGTATGTTAAAAATGCAAATGAGAAAATGCATTTGTAAGTGTCTTTTGAGAGATATGTATTTAAATTAATATTTAAATGCAAATTTTCATGCAGAATTTATAAAGTCACACTGAACCCTAAGCTGGAAACAGAACAGAACTGGCAAATGAGTAAATACTGTACACAGAATCATAGAATAGTAGCGTTGGAAGGGCATGAAGGCCATCGGGTCAAACACCCTGCTGTTTCAGGACACCACTTTATACCATTTCACTGTTGAGTTTCTTCCTGCATGTCTGTAGTGTGGGAGAGACATTCACAACCTCTCTAAACAACTGGTTCCACTGTCATATTGCTCTGACAATGAGGAAACTTTTCCTGAAATCTAGCCTAAACTTGGGTTGTCACAACTTGTTCATTCTGTGTCCTACACTCTGGTATCAGCAAGAAGAGATCTTGATCTTCCTCTTTGTGATAGCCTTTCAGGTACAAATAGAGGGATATCATGTGCCCCATCAGTCTTTTCTTCCCAAGGCTGCACATGCCAGTTCTCTCAGCCTCTCCACAAAGGGTAGTGTTTCCAAACCCTGGATCATTTTTGTTGCCATCATCTGAACTTGTTTTAATTTTTTTGCATCTTTCTGAAATTTTGGTGCCCAGAACAGAACAAAAATGTGTGTGGTGAGGAAGAAGGGCCAGGGGGTACACCCTAATCTACTTCCCCATGCATTCATTTCTATACAGATTAATGCACAAATGGGAATTCTCTGTATAGTGAAAAAAACAAAGGTTTTGCATAGAACGTCACATTACAGTAGCAAGATGGAATCCATAGTGATCCTAACCGAAGTTCAGAACCCTTATCCCCAAGGATGAGAATGGTCTAGACATCTCCAGCTTTTTCGAATCACCCTGCAAGTTTCAGTTGTTTGACTGCACTGCCAATTGCAGTTTTCAGTTTACTGAACTTAACAGAATTCACTAGCCAAGCCCTTCTGAAATTTCTTCTGTTTTGCAACTGCTGATATATGTGTGTGTGCTGAGGATGGCTGGGTGGGAAGGGGCATCAAGCACCTGGTGGGCCGTAAGGTATACCTTCTGGGTTGCGTTTGGGACAGATGTTGAGTAGCTCTAATTTTAAAGGCCTCCTTGCCTCAGTGAAACAAGGTTATTTAGCAGCAGGGTAGGACCACATAGGTGAGGATGATAGGGGTTGTGTCTCCTTCACAGAGTAAAGGTTAAAATCAGACTTCCAAGACATAGACATTTATTCCCGAATGAAGCCTATAATCTAAAGGAAAACATGATATCCGACCAACAATATGGAAGTCTCACTGCTTCGAGAAACCAGCAAGACAATAAAGTTGGCTGGATGGGAGAAACACATACCTTGAAATTGTGCAAGTCATGTTTTTTTTAATAAAAGTGGACCAAACAGCAACAACAAGAAAACCCTGAAGCAAAAAAAGCCATCTCTTAGAAAATAACTATTGAAATAGTGAATAGCAGAAGAGAAGAGAAGAGAAGAGAAGAGAAGAGAAGAGAAGAGAAGAGAAGAGAAGCTTAAAATTACAACTTATCCAAGATTTCAGCTGCACTGCTTTTAGCTGCATCATCCCTATGAGGTGCTTTGGAGCTGCTGCCCTCATATACACCCTCAAACTCTTGACCCCTGGTCACACAGATCCTTCAACATACAGCTCTTGACTTGTATGCCGCACAACAACATGGTCAGTGCAGGTATACTACTGATGGAAAGCAGGTGGAAGCAATATCCACGTTTACACTCTGATTTCTCCCTGTTTGAATACTCAGAGTCTACGAGGAGGCCAATCATATGCCTTTAAACTCACACCAGGGGGATCCACTGTGTTTTCTTCATGCACTGCGCAGCCCAGCCCCACTCTTCCAGTGCAACTGGCAGACCAAAGCACCACTACGGCAGTCTTTGGACTTGAGAAAACTCTTGTAGCATTGTCTATACCACTGATACATTTTATTGTCGCATGCCCCATTGACTCCTGTGCATTTGCACCCATCATATAAACACAAAAGCTTCATTATGCTGCTCCTACTATATGAATTAGAAACTACAAATCAAAGAGATCTATCTAATAGCTTTGCTGGTGGCAAGGAGCATATAATTATTTCACTCCAAAAGCAGTTTTGTAAGTGATGTTGATTAGAGTTTTAACCAATGTAGAAGCAAATTAAGAACACAGTATTAAAAAGACCAATGGCCTCATTAAAATCTGTTTTGCCGAGGCTGCATGCCCCACAAGTGCAAACAGTAGCAACAATTAGCTCTAAAAAGCAACAATGAGTCTTGATACTGTTAATTCACATGTCAGTGGATAATTTGTAGGATTCAGTATTACCTGTTATTAGATTGCATAAGAATGCATTCAAAAACAGCTTTCTAGAAGGACAGATACTGATAGTTTATGAAAGCAAAACCATGAGCTTGCTATCATCCATCCTTATTAAGATTCTCATAAGAAATCCAATGTTTAATCAATTTTGCATTGTTCTCAGCTTACATGCAGAGATCTCATTATCTGGATCAGGGCATACATCTTTAAAATAATATTATAGTAGAAATGCCATAATAAGACATTTGGGTAATCTAACTTGTTTATTTATCCTGCCTAAGTCCCAGAGGTTGTGGAAGGTAACAATACAGTTAAATCTCATTAAACTGCCAATTTAAAAAATTAATCAAACAGGTTAAAAAGACACTCACTTCCCAGTAGCATCAACTTTTGCTATCAAATGATACCCTAAATAGATGATTTACAAGGTCATCTAGAGGATGTTAGTACGAGAATTCCATTTCAAGCTGAAAGCTCAGTGGATTTTCCCAGTTCAGCTCTGGTAGATATTGTTCTGTTTCCCCCACTAGCACCAACTTGATTTGTAGTGAATCAAGTCAAAAACAGATTTTCAATTTTTTATGGGTCATAAATGTACATAAATAAAGATGATCACTAATTGCTCAAATCTGTAGAATAAGTGATCCATATATATGCACTGAGTCTGATTTGTGTGCTCATTTATATAACTTTTTGAAATGTTCCCTGCTCCCATGCTCCACTCTGCTCTTAGTTGTGTTGCTAACTTAATATCTGTTATCTTAGGGCCAAGCTAAATGTACATCCATGCTGATTGCCTTGCTTATCTACCTAAACATCCTTACTTTAGTGCAAGCATAGATTCAAATCTGCACTGTGGTGATTCAGAAGAGGGAGAATTAAGCTTTCTGCACTTCGATTTTCAATCAGAAATTATTTCTTCCTATGGAGGAGGATGTTGTTGTTTTAATTAAAGCCTCCTTTAAAATCCAACATCATGTAGACCTTTTATAATACAGGCACATGTGCATGTACACACACACACACACACACACACACACACACAGAAAGATAGTGCCAACAAATTCAACTGCTTCCATTTCAGTATGCTAGCAGCCAAATTGTATAAATGAATATATGAACAAGATAAATAAATGCAGACATTTCGGTAAATATGCAATTATTCGGAAGAAATTGATTGCTCAAATTTTAATAATTGTGCAATATAGTGATTTAAATTGTCTCTGTTTAATGTGTGGAAAAGATACTTTCTGCATAAAAGAAAACAAATATTCCAGGGAAACAGGAAGAATAGTCTACTGCCGGTGATTAGGATAATCTGAAATCAGATCAGGCTTAAATAAAATGGAATTCACAGTGTTGAATATCCCTTAAGAATACTCATGTTCAGGTGAGCTTCAGGTACAGAGAATGTTCCAGAATTATGTATGATACTCACAATAGCTGATGCAGCTTCCTGACTTATGCCCAATGTGATATCGCAGATCAAGCCAACCCAAAAGCAAAATTTATTTTGGACTGCATTAATAGAAGGATAGTTTTGAAATCACATAAAGTACTGGTTCCCCTCTATTCAACATGAGTTAGGTTCCATCTGGAGCACTTTGTCAAGTTATGGGCACAGCACTTAAAGAAAGAGGCAAACCCTTATACCCTTCTTCCTTCCGTATCTTATTTAAGAAAACAATACAAAAAAATCTACAAAAAAAAAAGAGGCAGAAAAACTGGAAAAAGTTTAGAAGAGGGCAACAAAGGTAAGAGGACTGGATACAAATCACTTTGAGGAAAGATTGAAAGAACTGGACATGTTTAGCCTGGAGAAGACTGAGAGGACATATGATTACACTCTTCTAGTGCCTGAAAAGTTCTCATACAGAGGAATGCCAGGATCTCCTCTCGGGGATCACAGAGTGCAGCAGATGGAATAATGGGCTTAAGTTACAGGAAGCCAGATGATGGCTTCCTGACTGCTAGAGAAGTATGGCAATGGAACCAATTACCTAGAAATGAGTTTTCTCACATTGGAGGCATTCAAGAGGCAGTTGGGCAGCCATGTGTCAATGCGGAGAGGGTTGAACTTGATAATCTTATAGGTCCTTTCCAAATCTACTATGTTTTTATGTTTCTATGACTACATTCTTCATTGGCTCACATGGCAATAGTTTAGTCTGTGACATCACACTACCCGTTGTCATAGCTGGTGAGTTTCAACTGAAGATCACAGGTTGTTCCACGGGAGCTTTTTTAAAAAAAGGATACTGTAGCTCCAATGATTAATGCTAGGGGTAGTGGTGAAAATATTATTTGTGGAACTCAGATCTAAGTTCCAAGGTTTTGTAATATCTACTTTTTTAAAGAAACAAATATCAGAAGACCCCCATAATTCCCCATCGTAGAAGCCAGGTAAACATCTGCCCCTCAGCTAATCTTCCTAGTTCTTGAAAACTTGGCTTTCCTGATTTCTGGGCTGATCCACTCAAGTCATGTACAAATCTTTCACCTCCACTTTTAATGCTGTTTTAAATGTTTCAACTCTATTTTATTTTAATAGTTTTAATGTTATATTGTTGGCCATCTTGACATTTTTGTGTGATACGAGATGTATTTAAGATAAGTTCTGCTGAATGGTTTTGTGATGAAACTGGCATATTGCTGTCTCCACACTGGGCATGCTGGCACATGGCTGTCAAATTGGCACATGACTGTCAAATTTAAGGAACTGTGTAAAATTAACACTTTGCTGACTTTGGCATGTTATCTATGGGAGAGCCACAGCTGTGAAGAAATCACTGAGGAGGCATTGTGTTTCATGTTCACCAGCCAAATCAAGCACAGTGGTGGATACCTCCAAAAACATCTTAATAGTCGGGGTCATATGAACATCGGCAAGTGTGGGAGCTACCTTTAGCAATCACGTCAAGTCTTCACATGGCAAGTCATATGGATGCAACTATAATTTTGTATAGTTGATAAAATTCTGCCCTATTGACTACCCATGTGTGTCTACTTTGTCTTGGCATTTCCATTCCTGCTTGGAATACAGTTTTGTGCATCTATAAAGTTGTGTGTGAATGCAAAACTGAAATCATATTCTAATGCTATCTTGCAGGCCTATTTCATATAAAAGCTATATTTCCAACTAAATTAATATTATCCATTTGAAGGAATGTAATCTTTCATCTTTTCTCGCCACTTCCTGGCATTCCTCATTTCATGGTATCCATCAATGAACTTGAATGGAATGTCTCAAGAAGGATGAGAAGAAGTGAAATGGTGTGCTTAGCATATGACAATATCAACATGCATACAGAATAGAATTGATATGCTTCACTTCCCACAACACTACTTCAGTGCAATTTTCCCCATTTTTTTTCAGCAATTCACTAGTAATGTACTCAGCCAATCTTTGCACCAGAGATGCTTGAAGAATTCATGAAGACAATGCTGCTCTGAACCTCTTGGACTATCTGAACATAGTAACTTAGTTATCCAAAATAAGTTACCAATAAATGTGGCAAAATAGGCATTTGAGCATTATTTTTGGTAGAGAATTTACATTTAAATCAACATTATGGGCAAAGATGTACAATAAGTATTTTGAAATTATTTTTTTAATGAAGATCAGTGTAGAAACTGAACAAACAGATAGTGGGAAATAACACGTAAAACTGACATGGACTGTAAGTGGATATATTCATTGACCCTTATGAACTACACTGAAACTATTTGGCATGGTGAACCTGCTTGCATTTGCAAAGAAAGATTAATTTAAGCAAATGATTTATCATTTTAGTATGATAATAAGAGTAGTCAGTTTTTATTTTTAAGCTGGTCTGGAGATGTGTTCCCTTAAGCAAGTTCTATTATTTAATATGCTATTTTATGATGGATTTCAGTCAAAGTACACCAGCATGAGTGTGCTTTAAATAGGATAATCTGCTTACTGGACTCATACTCTGCATGCTGCTGATCTTGAATCCTGAAACTGCATCCCTCTCTAATCTAATCAGCAAAAATGGTTGCATGACCCTGTGAGCTCAAGTTTAAGGACTTTTTAACATAACATTTTCCAGTTTTTACAGAGAACTTTTTAAATACCCAGCCTCCATTTTGTTTTAAAAAATGGGAGTGGGTGGAAATGTGTTTTAAGGAAGGACAAATGCAGTTGATTGGAATCAGGTGTGCTTCAGGCTTCTCCTAGAAGCATCTGCCAGTACAATACTGATCATTTCTGTTGGGTCAGCCAGCCCCGGTCTGAATAGATTAGCCATGCCACTGTGCTTGATAATGTAGACAGATGAAGAGCAGTGCTGATGAAAAGCCTCCCAATACAGCAAGAACATCTAGCTGAACCCTGACCATGCTGGGACCATTGCAGATATAGCCATTAATATGCTGGGTTCTTCAAACTATTCAATCCAGATTAATTTCTGAGAATTATAAGACAGAGAATATAAACGGAGAGACAGCACCATCAAATATAGATCAGTGTAAACGGACACCTTTCAGAATTCCCAGGAATGTCTACTTAACCATTATCAGTGAGACATCTTTATGTCAGGAACATACATATTTAATACTTAAAAGCTTTTTCTTCATTTGTTTAGCTGCAATAACCAGGCTAACAAGACTTATGTTATACCTTTCTTTCCAGGGCTACTGGCAGTTGGGGACACAATGTTCACTAGAAACATGATGAAAGAATTAATCTTTCCTTTTCCATGATCCCCCGTACACACATAACAACACTGGGATGGTTGTTAATGACATGCTCATCATCATGTCTAGTTCTTCCCACAGTGATGTGCACATCTAACAATACACATTGCAATAAACATTCAATTTATGCTAGATGTTTACAGCTGACATGGGTATGATCCCATATGTACTTCACTTAACAGAATTTCTGTAGCATGTAAGTTTTCACTTTTTTTTTTTTTTTGCAAGTTTCCAGGTCAAAATGGTTTCAAAAAATAGATACAGTTGGATGCTGAGCTTACAAAGAACACTCCAAGAATTATGTCTGGCTATGACTTGTCTGGATGTGACTCTAACTCCAGATTACCATGGTGAGCAACATGTTAGATGTACCTTCAGTACTAGAGTTTTTCTGCTATTATCACATCTTTTCCCCATTATAAATTTATTTATTTATTCATTCCAGTTTAAGGATCTGAGGCTATTGTTATTGAGCATGAAAACCTGTCATTAACATCCTGAAGGCCCAAAATGTCATTACAGAATAATGTATATGCTTAATTAATTCTGCTTTTCCTAACTGCTGTTAAAGTAAAAGGAGGGAAGGAAGGACGTTCTAAGTAGTCATGGTAAAGCGTGGAACATGTTTTGTGTAAAATATTTGGACATTCCACAACATTTCTGTTTGTCTTCCATAAAGTGTGCAGGTCTAAACCTGGGTCCACCAATTAAAATTCCATTCCAAAATTAGGGCTATGCTCAGATACTTCCTGGATTTTAGGACTGTCTGCTTCAGAAGTATTAGAAAGCCAAATGTTGTAGGCCCCTTTCCTGAACACAACAACCATACTTCATATCACATGTGCTCAGATGAATCATTAGACTGTCATCGCTAATAGGCTTCTTGGGGAAGAGGTTTGGCAGGCATCTCCATTAAAGCATGCAAGTTTTGACTTATATCTTCCTGGAGTTTGAAAATATTATTAACATCTTCTACCCTGCCTCCTGTCTGTGAAATAATGTCATTTGTGCAAATACATTTAGTATTTAGTACTCACATCATATTTCAAATCCTAAAAGTATCTGTCTCTCAAAAGAAAACAGGCCAAGAAATGGAAGTTATTACCACTGCTGCTTTGGAAGGAATTCATTTTTTCCTCATTGTTTCTTTGGCCAAAGCATTCCCATCCATCTTAAGTTAAAAGCTCTTAAATAGGCATTTTTTTTAACCATTGCCACATGTTGAAGACCTCCTATATTACTGTCACTATCAAATGCTAAGATTGTATGATAAAAATAAAATTCATTGCTAACCCTTTCCAAAGCCATTTCATTTATTCCTTTGTGGGTTGCAAATCCTAATGACGTTAAAAGAAAAAACATGTTTCTTTCTCCAACTTAGATCCCTATTTACAGGAATATTTCATGTGGGACATCTGCGTACTATCAAGTTACCTCTTTCTTTCTGTTTGATGGGTTTGCGTCCTGCATTCTATAAATAATCTATACATTCTTTGTTTTCTGAACTCATTGTAATCCCACTCCAAGCAATAATACTCTGTAGTAATTCCAAAAGTATTACTGAGCACATGATTTTATTCAAATTTAAGCAGGTGTCTGACTGTCTGTGTTGTGACTTAGTAGATGGGATGGTGGGAATCACTTAGGGTTGCTAAGCAACCAGTCCTTTGTGGTCTGACCTGCAAAGCTATATATGGTGAGTAAGGGTAGGCAGATCACTTCAATCTGGTGTGTGTAATTTTTTGTATATTTCATAAATTTCTTTATCTCTTTTCCTAATTAATATAATTTGAAAAAATCAGGGTGGAAATGAATACTTAAACACACTTTTTAATGTATCTAAATGTATTTTACTGCAAAGCACACATTCCTAATTTTATTTTCTCTTAGAACATGTTTAGAATGTGCATTTTATCATAAATACTATTTTAATTTACATTTTGGAGCCAAGAATCAAATCACTAAATTCAGATAAGGGCAAACCTACATTCCACCCCTCACATTAATCTGGGAACTGTGGATCAGGTAGGTTCACTTCATGTCCTTGAGCAACTTTAACTGTGGCAAAATGATTTGGGCTAGGGTCTGAAAAGAAAAAGTCTAGCAGATTCAACAGATGGCATATTAGATTTTGGCAGAATGCAAAAATCCACAAGTTCTGCCATAGGCTGAACCCCATACAATGTAAAAGCAGCTTTTCTTCCATTTCCAAAGCCAACCTGAAATTCTGAAAAGAGGCCATGTATCTATGAAATGCATACATAATCAGAGAAGCTCTTTTTAGCCTCTCTATGATTTGTCAGAAGCATTAAGTGTGAAAAGCTTGCACATACTTATTTCAGTAGGAAGCTGCCTTACATAGAGTAAGACTATTCAGGTGAGTTCATATGACATGCCATGGCTTGTGAGGGATGGGCTGTTATGTGATCTGAACACAGCCATAGTTTTTCAGCATCCTACATTTGGTTTTCAGAAACCACAACAAGAAACACATCAAGCCACATGGGTTTCTTGGGTAGGATGATAAATCATGTCACCCAAAGCAAAGCCTGTTACCGCATAATGCCATGGCACATTTGGGTTTCAGAAACCACCATAAGGGAAAAAAAAACCTGTTCTATGATTTCCATGCTTCACCATGGTTCTCTGGTTATCCAAATGTGGGATTGTGGTTTCCATAGTCCTCAATGCAACTATCAAAATCTCCATGAAAAGAGTTTTGGCTACATGAGTTGATCCATCCGTCAAGCAGGGGATTGAATTTCAGGCCTGGTGGCTGATGACATACATGCCAAAGGTGGGAAGATTTGCTGAAGAGGGTAGAAACTGCACTAGTGTGGATACCACTTCATCATCTGCCAGGCATATTGAGGCAGGAAAAACACACACAGTGGAAATCATGCAGGCATGTGTATTGTGATGGATGAACTTGTCCCAGTCATTCAGCTCAGAATTCCCTACACTGAGTGGCAGTTGTTCAGAGTTTTAGGCCGGAATCTTTGCTATCCCTACCTGGAGAAACATTCAAAGCAGAGGCAGCAGTCTTATTTTGTGTTCACCAAAGACTATAAAGGGCTTAAGACTAAAGGTGAGAGAGCTCACTTTTCAGTGCATTAGGAAAGGAGAGGCTGTTTTGTCCATACTAGTCCATTAGATATTTCCCTAAGATATAAGGATGATTAATTACATAGTGTATTATCTATGAATTTAGCAGTATTCTTAGGGTTGTAATCATGAACTCCAGGGATGACTGTCAACTTTCTGTGCCAGATGAATGTGAGTTCCTTTCCTTTCCTTTCCTTTCCTTTCCTTTCCTTTCCTTTCCTTTTCCTCCTACTCTAGGAAGCTGGATAAGTTATGGTCACATTGTGATTAGTATTTAGCTATAGATAGCTAAGAGAATCTCTAATTTACACACAGTTAACCTGAGGTAAAATTCCCAGCTATATTCTTCATTAAAGACTGTGTTCTGTTCATTTCAGCTGGACATGCTATCACATAATTCTAGGGCAAGTGTGCTATTTCAAATTAGGCGTATACATGATACTAAATTAAAAGTACACTGGTGGCTCAAGGACACCACCCTCTCAATAGCCTATTCTGAATATTATTTATATTAGTTGTACTTGTCAGTAATTTATACCCATTGTTTCTTGCTCTATAACTCTCTCACACACACATATATTTTCTTCTAGGTTAAACAAGCATAATTCTTTCAACTTTCCTATTCAAACCTTTATCATCTTCATTAATCACCTCTGAATTCTTTTCAGTGCATCAGCCTTATCCTTGAAATGGAACTGGAGCACCTGGAACTGAACACAGCATTTTCAATGAGGTTGGCTACTGAGGCTCAGTTCAAATCTTTCTATTCAGCAATATTCTGGTTTGTTCAGATGATACCCACATGCCCCAGCCCATGAAAAAGACTAATCCTGAACTTGTCTTACATCTGAACTTGCCTTAGGTCTCATTCCTTTCCCAATTCTTTTCCAAACGCTTTCTCTTTTTCACATACACACATGCACCTGAAATTTCTTCTCAGTAATTACAATGCTGCCTATTTTCCCCCTCTTCACCCATAAAAAGATTGATCAATTAAAACCTGAGTATTTTGGTTGATGGCTGCTTCTCTGAAGTGGTGGGGCATACAAATAATAGCAACTGATTACATTCTCTTGGGTTAAGATGCCCCTTGGAATAAGGATGTATATGCAACAACAGCTGTTTTCCCAGTGTCATTCTCTGGTACATCTATTGTAGCACACATTACACTTGCTGTGTTGTGCCCCCGATTAGAGATTCAGGTCCAGTTTTTGTTAAGAACAGACATCAAGAGGAACATTGTGTTCCCTAACTTTAATGTCTAAAATAGTGGGCATGGTTCCACCTGATGAAAACCTAAATGCAGCCTAGAACAAAAAATGTAGTGTTAACTTTAGTGTTATATGTAGTGTTAAGGTTTCCAGAGGGTTTTATTTTTACCAATTTCCGGCCACCAATGCCAGAATTAAGTACATCAAGGACTGAAAAACAAGATTTGTTAAAGCAACTTGAACTATGGAAAGTAAACTTGTGTGATTGTAAAACCACTGTACAAAGAGTTTCTGTCTGTTCATTTTTCCTTCATATGTAAGTGCACCTTTCAAATTTTCCATATTCTGTAAGCAAAGTACTATTTTGTTAAATGTGAATGTTCTACCCAGGAACTATATGACACTACCTGGAAGAATTCCATTATTTATTCCTTTCCATTGCTAGTTATGGCAAGTTCATTGTGTATATTCAAATCTCATTTTCCACAAGTGTTTCCATTTTCAAATCATCACTCTAATTCACATCACTTGAGGTTTTTGAAAATGAATGCATTTTCCCCATTCTCTAAGTATAACACATGTTCTTAAAGTTCCATTCTACATGCTTACCCATGGAACACAATGGAATTTAGTTCAGAATAAACTGCTAATTGTGCTGTTAATGCTGGATAAACAGTTAATTGTCAATCATATAATATAAATTGCTCAAGTTTTTGCAGCATAACAAGATGCGGCAAAAAATTTATACCAGAATAGAAGGGCACTGAAGAAGCAATATTCACCAAATGATCTAACAATTATCTTGGAATTAGCTGAATTTATATATAATGGTGTGATAATCCACATGCACTCACACTTATATAATAAACAGCAGTCAAAAAGATATGGGAAAATTAGATATATCATATTTTTGTGCTTCTAAAGAAAATAATTTAGTACTTTTATATCAACCATATCTTAGTCAGTGTTGCACCTATTTTGCACTTGGTTTTCATTTTTTCTAATGGTTTTGAGAATAAAATGACTTCTCAGAGAAAATATGTGTAGCTTTAAAACTTTGGGAGTTGCAGTTTACACAAAATACATGGTAACTTTCAGCATTATGAGTAATAAGGTTTTTTTTTTAACTTGTTGAAATCATTTTGAGCATTTCTTACATTGCCTTTCAAGAAGTAATTCATTTCAGCTTTAAAATGCTTCTAAGTCCTTACCAGGCATACTGTGTTCCATAAGCATCAGTGCATCAACCCATGATCAAACGATGTAAGATAATTGCTTTTAGATTTCCTGTGGTAAATGGTTAAGCTAAACAATGCTAAGCCTGACTGTTAGTTACTCTGGGCAGTCTAAGAGAACTTATGGAGATAAATAGTAATAAAGTGAGGCTGGTTGTTTTGATGAAAAATTAAACTACTTTTGGGCTTTGACTAAATCTTGTGACAATAACAGCTGTCAGAATGATTTTTCCATCAGCAAGAACAGAGAAAAAGGCACCTGAAAAAGTTATTCCCAGAATATACAACTGAAAATAGATCCGTTATATCTTAATATATATGGTTCGACAGATGGCTGCTTCTTCCACTGACAAAGAAAGAAAAGGATATATCCCAAGGCATCCAAGCGAGAGGGACCAGATCAGACATTTGAAAACTTCTGCCTTAACAGATCCAAAGACAAAGTTTCATAATCTGGTTCAAGACATCCACAAACTCTCCTTCCTTCTGCAAATGGAAAGGGTTGGACCACAGTAATTTATTTTTAAGCTGTGATGCTCATGCAATATACGATTTGATCCAACAATAACTGGGCCATTGAATGAATGAATGAATGAATGAATGAATGAATGTAAGTTAGATCTTTTTTCCTCCATTGGACTGTATCTGTTGGTTTTTTCTAATCATTTACTGAAAAGTAGTTTAGAATTTCAGAAATCATCCTGTCTAAAGGTCTTTGCTGCAATAGGAGGAGACCTCAGCTACGTAGTGGGTGAAGATGCACATGTAAATGCCACACTCTCAATATCCTCAGGCAACCAGCTGACATTGAGATCTTGGAGCATTCACTGCAGAAGTCTGAACTGGTTTGGTTACTGCCTTTGTGGAGAGAAAATGGGAAGAAAATGCAAAAAAAGACACAGGCACCCGAGCTCAGGTAGAACTAGGGTCTCTTTATTTAGCTTTGATGGGCTCACTACCCCAGGATCTGTGATTGCCAGGTGTGAGAATTTTCCAGTCAACTAGCTTTTACATTGTGCAAGCCACTCTGACAAGAAGGTGAGACAGGCTATATTCCCACTCCCCACATCATCCCCACTTGGTGCCATACAGCTCCAGGTAGGAGAGGCAGTTTGGTACCAAAGGTAAGCCATATCCTGGGTCATTGACTCCACAAGTACCAGCCTCTGGACTTGGCAAAAATGCCTGTGAGTGTCTATCAAACCTACTTCCTAAAGTTCCCTCAAATCCCCATCCAAGGTGGAGCCCATGCCTCTGCTATGGTCACCCACCACTGCAGAGCTGCCCAGGATGAGATTCTGCAGGTCCATGTGCCATCCAGAAGAAATATGTCATCCCCTAAAGCAGAAAGTGAATGGCATTGGCCATATTCTTTTCTGCCCTGGATGACATCAGAATGAGGGAGCACTCTTCCCTGCCTACCCTGCAAAGCCAAATGGATTTCCCTATTACCCTTTTCCTAGCCTATTTAGTCAATGAGTATCCCACCTACCAACCCACCGGAAGGATCTGAAGTGGCTAATCCCCAGTTGTAGGCTGACCATTGATTGAGATGATCTGCATTCTGTGCCTGCAGATGCGAGCCCTCAATGGATCCATTCTCTTCCAAGGATCTGCTAAGTCAAAACCAACCACTTGTAACAACAAACATAAAGCTTGTCTCATCTTTTCATGTATGACTGAAATACTGCTGAATACAGCCATTTCCTAGGCACACTCTCATGGGAGATTCCGGCTTCGAACTTCTGATGCCTTGGCTTTGCATTGCCTTCCTCTAAGGCTGCTAAGCTCTTCAAAGCATAGGTGATGTCATGTTCATCATAATCAGAACAGGGCGAAACATGACAGTGGCAGGACAAGGTGTCACCCTGTCCTTGTCACTCAGTCCTTTCTTGGTGGCATTTAGACTAGTAATGTTAATTAGAAACATTGAAACAGAGAAGATCAGATGAGACCTCGCAGGCCATCTAATCTGACTCGGCTTCAGCCAGCTCCTTTCATGACACGCCCACCATGCCCAGCCTATCCTTGAATATCCTCGATGGGGCTTCAACCACCTCCTGTGGAAGCCCATTCCATACCCTTGGGATCCTAACCGTCAGTAAGTATTTATTTATTTATTTATTTATTTATTTATTTATTTATTTATTTATATTGTGATTGATATCCTGCCTTTTTCCTACAAAGGACTCAAGGTGGCTTACATCATCTCTCCTCCTCCATCTTATCCCCACAACAACAACCCTGTGAGGTAGGTTGGGCTGAGAGTCTGTGACTGGCCCAAAGTCACCCAGTTGGCTCCATGGCTGAGCGGGGACTAGAACCCAGATCCTCTGAGTCCCAGCCCCATGCTCTTAACCACTACACCACACTGGCTCTCCTTCCTGGCATCCAAATTGAACTTTAGGTCCTGAGCTTTGCTACATTGGAACAGGTCCTGCTGTTTTCTCTGCAGGGGAAAACAGGTCTCTTCCCACCTCTGTGTGACACTTCACCCTTTTTGAAGATTGGGACCACTGACTCCACCCTTCAGTCCTCTGGAACCTTTCCCACGAGGTCACAAAAATGGAGGCCAGTGGATGTGAGAGTGCCCCTGCCAATTCCTTGAGTACCCTCAGATGTAACCCATCAGAGCCTGGTGCCTTTATAACATCCAATGCCCTGAGGATCTCCTCGACTTCTTCACAACACTAAGAAGTGAGGTGACTTTTTATAGCTAAGTTCAAATCTACACATTTGACTATGAGGTGTGGGTATGCTCTGCTTATATTAGTTTTCTCAATTATCAATTTTCTCATCCATCCCTTGATGCCATCAGATGAATATATTTACATCAATTATCAATGGTATAAATAATGCATCATTCTATAATGATTTTACTTTACAGAATAGATACTCTGTCAAAGTTAGAGATACTTTTGTTTACTTGTTATATTTGATGAGCTCAAAAGGACAACTTTTGACATGCTTAAGAACTCCTATGAACCCTAGAGATTCTTAAAACCTTTATTTCCCTTTGAACAATCTACTCCCAATTCCATATCAGGAAGTGTTTCCATTATTGTGCATGGTCATATCCACAGAGATCTGATAGATAGTCAGGGTAGAATAAAAGGTCATTAATGGATCAGGACAATTTGTAAAGTAGGAATTGGAGATACATTAATTCAGTTCACAGCGTAAATCACCTGTAAAATGTGTATTTTTTAAAACCATACAATGCATACAAATTTCTAACCATTTACAAATGCTGGCACTTTGAGAACTGTGCTTGAAAATGACTACAGAGTCATTTTTTAATCCCAACATAATGTGGAAATAGGCTGGAATGAATTTTATTTTTGAAAAATAAGTAAATGAGAAAATGCAACTTGACAGAGACATCCATTCCTGTTAAAAAATGACATCTTTTTTACAGAGACCCAAAAGGAACTTGTAGCAACTGTGAATTTGCATATACAGAAGGAAAAAGGCTTGTAATATTTAGTTGAGTTAGAATGGTGGCATTCTAGAGTGCAGAGGAATTCCACATTTTCAAGACCGGTAAGTACACTCAAGCTGCCCTTTGAAGCAACAACATAGCTTTTATTCTTCATTGAAAATAGGGAAGAAGAAAGGTTGCCAAAGTTACCCACATAAAAATAATGAATCTTTTACACTTGCCCCTGACAAAGTTGTCAGCCTCAAAGTTCCAAGTTAATCCCACGTTAATCTGCATGTGTTATTACTGGATGTGAAGGTGAACAGGGAACTCTTCCCAATCCTGGCTTGTTCAAAACCATTTCTTTCTTTGGATAGCATCTCCACCGTGTCCCACAAGACAAACTCTCTTCATGGGAAGCTGGTGAAAATCCTGTGCCATAACCAGGTTTCTGTGCAGCCCTTTGAAGCCAGCCAATTCTTTTCTAGCAGATGTGCTTGTCGCATTTAAACTAGCCTTAACAAGAAGTTGGTTTTGATAAACTGGTTATACAAAAGGAAACATATTTTACTAACAGTGGTGCATTAAATCCTGGGATGGAGACCCTTTTCCCACCACTTTGCCTCCCAGTGAGTCCAGGAACTGAGGCAGCTGCACTGATCCAGTTCTGCAAAGTAGTTTAGCAGGTTTTTTTCTCCCAGGAGAAAGTCTTCAGTAAAGCTAAAGGGTTGTAATTGTTCATTCATGACCAAAACCCCTATCCCTTTGCCTTAAACTAGGAAACAATATATTTTAGCTGAGAAAATTAATTTCCCCCCAGCTACTGTAATGACTGCATTAGCTCAGAAGGACCAGTGAAGTCTGGAGAGCAGGGATTACAGCTGACAACAAAATGCTTGCTAATAGAAACATTCTGGTGCTGCATCTCTGAGTACTGGCTCGGTGATACCACTGGCCTTTAAATAAGGCAATATATTTTGTCATAACATTTTCTTATGCACTGGAATTCAACCTTCCACTGAAAAGTATTTCAGTTAGAATTTTTCAATGTCATCATCATAATCATCATCATTATTATTAAAAACATGAAAATTACTATGTCTGTTTCAGCAGTTATCCGTAAGTAATGAAATTAACTTGAATCTCAATTACTTTCCCCACTGTAAGATAGAAAAATGGCACACACACATTTGCATATAGATTAACTAAATGCCATTGGAAATCCACTGAAAAAGGCAAAGGTGAATGTTTTGCCTCTTAGCATTTGGATACTTCAACAACATGATGTTCTGCTGTCCCATGGCTCAGGCTTCTGACAACTTCAGATAGTATGATGAATATAATCTTGGTTGCGAAAGAGCCATTTTGACTTTTAAAGATCTCGCAGCCTTAAGCAATGTAGCGTACAAGAGCCTTGTAGCTGTAAAAAGGACTTGATGGCAAAAATAGACTGGAGACTAAACAATTCGCCTGCCCCCATCATTGACCCAGAAAATAAGCAAAAAATGTGGAAATTTACCCTAATACCGTGTGATGCCAAGCATGGTTACTCACAGGTCTCACTGAGTTAGCCTGCAATCCTAAATGCTTTTTATTAGGGAATAGTGAAGTGCCAATGTACTGAGTAGAACTTACTTCTGAGTAAATGTGCATAGAGGTGCACTGTTCATTTCTCAGGTTTTTTCCCTAATTAGACTGCAGAGGTGGAAAAGACCTGGTGAGCAAATCCCCTTTAGGAAAAAAAGATTATCTAATTTATAAATCTATTATGTGTGTCTAATTGAGTAATTAAAGATGACGGTAACTTTAACAATCACACATTTTTAAAACACAAGTCTTCCTTTGGGAGTCAAATTATCCTTTCTCATTGTTCATATCTTTTCCATCTTTTTCATATTCAGACCTATCTCTGGTGGAATGATGGCTCAGTACAGGAATTTTTTGCTCAGATGTTATCAGGTATTCCCCAGCAGGCCTGTTGCCACATGAGTTTTGAGAAGACATGAGCACGAAACTTTTGATTACATGTCAAGCTCTCCCAAAAGACTAAAAATAACACATAGTTCATTCGTAAGAACTGCTGCACACACACTCACACACATAACCAGGAAAACTAATTATTTCATTTTTTCTGAGTTAGTTGAATGCACACAGCCTTCTTGTGTAGGTGATGCATATACATAACTAATTCAAATCACATAGAAAGTAGAACGCAGGCTTAGAAACTCTTTCAGCCCAAGGAATACGTTAGATTTTTGAACATATGTTTGATTCTTGAAGAGCTGCTTTTGTTGGTCACATTATAGTGTTCATAGGGACAAAGGGAGTGGCTTAATTGACAGGGCCAAAATGCCAGATTATTGTACCTACCGTGCTATTGCACCTGTTGCACATACTGTACTAGCATTCATGTTCAGAGTGCTCACAACTAAGCCTGAGAGGCATTCCATGCTTCAGAATGGGGAAAGAGCTAGTAACCTGTCTAGGAATCCACAGTTAAGGGAACATGAGTGGAGTCAAGGCAACAGAATATGCCCATCTTGGAAACTGCAACATTTGTATTTGGTAAGCTGGCTTGAGGCCCATCATTCCTGAACTAGAGGTTCAGGGCTGGATCTTCCAGGGGTCTAAGTCAGTAAATAGGTTATTCCATAAGGCAAGATCAATTTAGACATGATTTTCTGGGATGCCTACTTGATCTGAATGGGGAGGATTTTGGAAGCATCTACTACCTTTTAAAGTCAAGGAAAAGAATAAAGATGAATACATGGAATGAACTTGTTCAAGTTCAGTCCTAGCTGAGGCAACTTGAGTAAGTAATCTTATGAGAAATTATTCAAAGGTAAGACCAGTAGCATTCTATGGGACTTACATCTAAATACATATATCTTGGAATGCAGTGTAAAAGGCTCACCCAACAAAATCCCAATCTCATCCTGAGTTAAGCAACTTTACATGGGATCCTCAAAACTAAATAAAGGGATCCAAGTTATGTCTGCATTTGATTTCCAACAACCATTATGGTGAGATTCTAAGAATAGACTTCCAGTAGAGTCTGAATCTATTTCTTTTGGTATCAAATGTGCTACTAATTTATAAAAACTGAGTTTAAGAAGCTATCGTATCTGTTGTGGCAAGCTAAATATATCAGTTTTGTATCACTGGCCAACCCCTCCACCCCATTGAATAAGTTGGTATAGTCACCCCTAGGTGAAAGATTGTTCCGGCGTGCCATTAAAGACAGCAAATTACCAGCTTCTCAGATTACAGATTACAGATGATGATGATGAAAGGTCTTTTTTGTGCCTCAGGCATCCAAAGACCATGTGCAGGTTTTGCTTTGCTTTTCACACTTACCCTCCCCCTGCCCCCCCTCTCTCTGCAGTATAGGTTTGAAAGTTCTCAGGGCTTCAGCCAACTTGTTTTAGGACCTACTCCAGCATCATAAATGCATTAGTGAAATAAATATGTCTCTGGTTCCATGAGGTTCTGTTGCTAACTGTCTGGGCTTTGAAGTATACCTCGAAGGCAAAGGACAAGAACTTTCTTAATGTTGTTTTGTTTCATAGTATTTATCTCAGAAAATACACAGCCAAAACTTCCTTCTCACAGTCATTCTTTCGTTTTCCACCACTGTTTGATATTTGCAGTATCTGCACATACTTGATAACCTGTGGCTTTAATATGTTTTCCTATCTGGCATTGGTTTTGTCGATTTCTGCCATATGTTGGCTTATATCACATTCTCTACTTTTGCCAGCATTTTGTTTTTAGCAGTATAATAGTGACCTTGAAGTTGATGGAATAAGAGCTTTTATAAATGTGCTTTCTTTTATTTTTAGCAACTCCACTCTTTGTTTCCTTTATTCCTAAAGCTTGTGGAAGCACTAATTTGACATCAAGAAATCCTTCACTTTCAGAACAATGCAAAACATTTCCCTCTTTTAACTATAAATATGTTTGGATTGATATGGCATATAATTACACCAAAGCTAAAACCAAACATTAAGTCCTAAACAGTGAAGGGAGAGCAGATGCTAAGAACATGTTGCATTAAGAAGTGCCCAGGATTTAAAGCTAATCATGATTTATCCCTGTGATGTGTAGTCTAAATTGAGGGAAGGGGTGGCGAGCAACACACATCCCATGGGCTGTCTGGAGCCCCCATAGCTATCTTATTAGACCCTGTTGTGTTGTCTTGCAGCTGCTTTCGAAATTGCACCTCTGGCAAAAAGCAGTACGATCTGGCAGGGAAACGAAATGAATGGGTCATTTCCAGAAGTGTGATTTCACTTGAAAATAAAGCATGTACTCCCTTTATCCAGTCTCTCTGCAAAACTGTCATCCCTACAACCACATCCATGTGGGATTCAGAATTTTAAAAAGCTATTGATTATGGATGATGCGGCCCTTACAGGTATCTTCTTATCTGAATTAACAGTGATATGATGACATGGAATGGAGACATAAGACCTGTCCAGTGGATTAAATGCTCCAATTCATTGTCCCATCAGCATCCATGCAAGGTGTAAACTATTTAATTGTGGACAGGAAATGATGGAACTCCCTTGGTGAGGGTGTTTAAGAATAGACTGGACATGCACATGGTAGGCATGTCATAAGTGGAGCCGGCTGGAGCCAGGGGTCAGACTAGATGGACCAAGAGGCCCCTTCTGACTCACTCTGTTTCTGTGTTTCTATGATTCCCTCCCATCTCAGAAACATATGAAAGCAAAACCAAACAAAACAACCTTGCTACAGTTACTATCAAAATCAAGCAACCAAAAAGGCTATTTACATGTCAAGGGAGAAACTGAAAGACAGCATTATCTTGCTTCCTTCACTGATGCTCTCCAGACTCCAGGCATGGGAGCATAAACCAGGCTGTGTCTCCACACTCTATGGTCCACATATCTGAAGGAGTGATGAGGAGTCTGTGTCAGTCAGCCACTGAACCTTGAGCCACAGTGAGCCAAGGAGGTTCTCTGTGATAATTGTGCACCAGACAGATTACTTCCCTTTGCCTTTCAGAGCTTGGTGGTGTTCACTAGATTCATGTAATATTCTCTTCTTCAACCTGTACATATCCTACTGAACTGGGTGTGAACTAGGCTGTAGAAGAGATCAGAAGATCCAATTAAACCATTCCCTGAATCCTTTTTCAGTAAATGGAAGAGGAAAAGACTCCTTACAATCTTGCCAATTCAAAATAAAGTCCACTAAGCTGTATAAGCAGCAGCTAATCCCACACTGATAGGATCCATCCACGCAGGGTGTTGTATCCGTGGCAGGAAGGGCTGCCTTTGACAATATGCTGATGTTTCTCATTAGTTACAAGAGCTTGTAAAGCTGCCTTGTGTATGCATCACTCAAAACTGAGTACTTTTTGCAGGTAGAAAGCAGCTACTGTTTCCAAAATATATGCTTTCTTAAGCAGCTTGTTAAATCAAGAAAAGAAGGAAAACAAAATCATAGTTTCCTTCACCACAGTTGTAGAACACTATTTAAATATACTGTATCTAAGAATAGGTACTATAAGTATAAATCTAAATATGGTTACAGTAAATAAAAATCAGAACAATCACTTACATTGCTGGCCCATGCCAACTCAGTCCTAAATGCATGTGTACAGGACAAGTATAGCACAATCCTGTACCTGCCTACTTGGAAGTAAGGCAACTGAGTACAATAGCCCTTACACGCACCTATGTGCATCAGACCACAGCACTTTGCTGGGCTTAGGATATTATGATGGCAAACATACATGCACAATTCTACAATGTCCTCTTCTTTGGGTCAGTTATTGAAAGCATGCAAAAGATTAAGAGTCTGACTCTTAGAAAATAGAAAATGCAGGATGCTGAGTTAGGTGGCCATATACATTAAGAGGCAGGGAAATAGGAAAGAGAGAACCAGATACGTGCAAAATCACTATTTGGAAGCTCTCTTGATGTCAACCATTTTCATTCTTTATCCCATGTTTTTCATGAGGAAAGCTTGCATTTCAAACAAGAAAGCAGGCACTGGGTGCATATCTTGCCTTCAATGACTAAACAGTGGAAATGTATAGTTTGGAGGGAAATGAGCATTTCACAGGGCATGTGTGTTTAATTTACATGCATTTTTCAAACATGACCAGAAATTAAGAAATGTGTGAACATTCATGTTCACATGTGACAGGGGTTGCAAACAGGATACATTGGGATTATTTAAGAAATGAAATGAATTTCTCATACTTCCTTAAAGAAAAAGAACCATTTCCCCCTCTATAACAAATATGGAAAATGTTTCACTGCAGCACCATCACCACCTGTAGGGGAGCTGCTCCTTCACTGGACGATCCCACTATGCTTATGGCAAATGTTTATATTTCAGGGCCTAAGGAAGCTTCTGCTACTACAGATGAGAAACCCAGAGCTCAGCCTTGACAAACTTGTTTGGATGAGTTTCAGTTAGTACAGCTTGAGGATGTTGTCAAGGTGCTTTGAGTGGTCCGTGGGACCACATCCATGCTTAACCTTTGCCCTTCATGGCTAATAAAAGCTACTGGGGAGGGAACTGTCAGTGGAATTATCCCTCTTTAAAAGAAGTTCTCAGTCAATACTTGAAACAAGTGAAGATGAGACCACTACTGAAGAAACCCTTCCTGGACTCAGAACTCAACCATTTTAGGTCAGTGGAAAGCATCCCCTTCCTGTCAAGGTTCTTGAGTAGGTGGTGACCAAGTATGTCTGGCTGTGATAAAGGGCTAACAAACTGAAACTCGATTCAGACAAGACTAAAATGCTATTAGTGGGTAGTTCTTCTGACTGGATGGAGGGTGTTCAAACATCCAGGACTGGTAATTCCCTCAAGTCCCTGGGTAATTTGTTAAGACCTTGGGATAAAAGGTTGTCTTCATCTGACACCAAGAACATGGAAAGTGTGGTACCAGGCAGGCCACTGTGGGGCAATTGTTCCATAAATTGGGGGACACCATAGAGAAAATCCTTCCTCTTTTTGATACTTTTGAGAGCCAGTGTGGTGTAGTGGTTCAGAGCATGGGACTGGGACTCAGACGATCTGGGTTCTAGTCCCCTCGCAGCCATGGAGTCAAGTGGGTGACTTTGGGCCAGTCACAGACTCTCAGCCCAACCTACCTCACAGGGCTGTTGTTGTGGGGATAAGATGTAAGCTGCCTTGAGCCCTTTGTAGGAAAAAGGCAGGATATAAACCGATAAATAAATAATACTTTCTGAGCCTCCCTCTTGAGCACAGTGTCCAAGTAGACTGCAATTGGGAGAGGGTATTCAATAGGTATTATGGTCCCAAGCTATGTAAGGCTTCATAGGGTAAAACCAACACCTTGAATTGGGCCCAGAAGCATATAGGCAACCAATTAAGGTGGGCCAGAACTGGTCTTTGGACCTATAACTACTGGTTATTAATCTGGATGCCACCTTCTGCACCAACTACAGCATTGAACCATCTTTGAGGGCAGCCCCACATAGAGTGCATTACAGTAATCCAATCTAGACATGACCAGAATGTGTATAACTGAAACCAGGCTATTCCTGTATAATAGAAGCATAACTGGACCACCAGCCAAATCTGGTGGAAGGCACTCCAAGCCACTGAGGCTACCTGAGGCTCAAATAATGAACGTGGATCAAAGAAAACTCCAATATATGAACCTGCTCCTTCACAGGAGTTTAGTCCCATCAGGAACATGTTGAACATCCTCCATCTGGTCAAAGAAACTACCCACCAACAGCATCTCTTGTCTGGATGCTTGTGCTTTTGTTTGTTAGCCCTCATTTAGTACATTGTTGTAGCTAAACATAGGTTTAGTACATCCACAGCCTCATTCACTGAAGACAAACAAGAGAAAAGAGCTGTGTGACACCTGCTTACTGATGGCAATGCACACCAAAATTCTAGATGACTCCACTCAACAGTTTCATGTAAATATTAAAGAACAGGAGGGAACAGAATACATCTTTGAGGAACTCTATGCTGGATAATCCATGGAGCTGAACAATATTTCCCCAAAACCACCTTCTGGAGATGGCTCTCCAAGTGGGACCATGGCAACTCAGTAACCCTCACTCTTAACTCAGAGTTACCCCAGAGGAGTATTATGGTCCATGGTACCAAAACCCACCAAAAATCCAGGAGTATCAACCGGATCACTCTACTCCTGTTTCTTTCCTGACATAGGTCATCTTATAGGATGAGCAAGGCTGTTTCCAGCCTGAGTCGCAACTGAAATTGATCCAGATACTCAGTTCCATCCAAGAGTGCTTAGAGTTGATTGACAACTACCATTTCAAGAACTTTCTTTCAGAATGGAATATTTGCTACTGGCCTAAAATTATCAAGATTTACTTGGTTGAGGAAGGATTTCTTCGAAGTAGTCTCTACAGCATCTCCTAGAATGGCATGGGACCACTCCCTTTCACAAAGAGGCATTAATCACTCCCCGGGCCCAACAAGTTGTTCCTTCCTTACTGACTTTTACAAGTCAGGAGGGACAAGTACCAAGTACAGAGATGACTATACAAACCTGGCCAAGCACCTTGTCAACATCCTTGAGCTGTACCATTTATTAGATGAAACTCATCTAATAAAGCCAGACCAGGCTATGCTCTGGATATCGTCATATATAAGACTGCCATAACTCTGGAGTCTAAATCCCATTGGATGCAAGATATATTCTTCTGGAAATGCCCAGTGAATAAATTGCTGTGAGACACAGAGATTTCTAAGATGACCTTGGGGTCAACATGCAGTAAAGCTCAGGAAACCCAGAAAAGTGCCTCAGGGTGGCAAAGGAAAGATTGAATAGAAGCAGTGAGATATTGTTTCTTTGCTTGTAGGCACACACCAGGTTTCAACTGCACTTACGGCATCTCCTAAGTTGTCTTATCTGGGGTATATCACAGAGCTGTATGAGCTATACAAAAGGAAGTAAGAATCATATTAATTGCTTGAGCCATTTCTGCGTTCCACAAACAGGACTTTGAGAGAACTTCCAGCCATATAAGCTGGAAAATCCACCAGATCCCTTTGGCAACCATCCAGATAACTTCCAGGAGCAGAACATCTTAACAGATCCCCATCCTGGGGGCGGAGCTGGGGGCCCACCATCATTGTAAATGCCAGCAGGCAATGATCTGACCATGGCAAGGGGACTAAGTCAAAGCCCCCTCATCTGTGGCTGAGAAGACCAGGTTTGTTGGGCCAATGATATGCTGGGACAATTCCATGATTTTCATGGCATCCATGAAATCCTAGGTGGCCTCAGCATGAAGGTTTGTTGTATATATTGTGTGTGCTTGTCTTTGTGTATGATGATTTAAGTCTTACCTTTCTAGTTTGGTTATTTATTAAAGGAACTTGGCATTAAATCTTTTCTTATGATGAAAGGTTCTAGAAGAATCATACTGATTTATGTGATACATTCTTGGTATATTTTCTTTAAGAGATACTTTACAATTGAATAGTTAGCACTGCATATTTGATAGATTACTCTCTAGGCTAAGTAATTGATTTCAAGGTGTTTGGTACAGGTCATGCCTATATCATTTTTGTTTTGTTTTGTTTTAATAATGGAGTCTTTTCAAGCTGCATGTTTATTCAGTTTTAAATATAGTTTTCCCACAAAATGTTATATAAAAGTAGCCATTTTTTGTGCAAAGTTGTTCTTAAAGAATTCCATGCTCATCATTTGAATATTTGCTATTATAAAATATTATGTTAGCTTATTAAAATATCCAGTAACACCTGCCCCTTCGTATCACAAACATTCTTTACAGGCAAATACTAGATAGTGCTTAACATATATCATCTTCACTGATGTCCAGAATCACATATGTTTAACTAATGGGTCATATCAGCACTAACACAATTAAACATCACTTGAGACATCAGCAAGTGTAAGACTAGGATAGTCACATGTCCTGCATTTGAAGAGCTGACTGTCAAAGATAAAGAACTATTATGTAATCAGGCCTTATATCAAGGGCAGCAATTCCAAGCTATGACTAAAATAAGCAACTGCCCTATTTGAATCTATGTTTGCTCTCTTTTGGTTATACATTTCTTCTGGGTCACAAAGGGTTAATCTCTGCCTGTACAACTCTGCACTGGGGCCCGATAGAAGATTCTCCACCTATTTCTCAACTTCTCCCACTTTCAGAGGCTCTAAGTTAGGTATTTGAATACCTTTTTGTTCTGGTGGACCCAGTTTGCTTGCATTTAAATATCTAAATGCCTGCCAATCTTCAAGGCTTGGTTGCTTTGATGGCAACTAAATGGAGGGTTTTGTACTTAATACCGAATCAGCTGGATATGTCACGTTAGCTCACTCCTGAGAGACTTGAATTGTTTCCTGTTCTTGTATGTCAACTGAAATACTTGAAGAATGCTTAGTAACTGACAGATCTTGATTAGTAGCCAAGATCTGAAATTTCTTCTCTAAGGTTTCTAAGCTATATAGGATATCTTTCTGTTTATTCAATGGGAAGGCTTCATAGAGAGCCAACAATTCTTCCTCTTTGTACAATTATCAAATTGTGATGCCATGCACTTTTCGAATCTCTGCTCTAGATAAGATTTAATTGTGTATTTTGGAACATGCTGAATTGAAGGGGCATTGGCTGGTGTATTCCAATTACTCAAATCTTCTGAAGCTACCTCCTCTAAACTCTGACTTCCTGTCTGTGATGGTGACTTGACTACAATATTCTGGGAATGCACAATCTAGAAATAAGCTTCTTGCTGTTTAATAAAGGAGTTTTATCATGTTGCACTGGAGAAAGCCTTGGAAAGGAAAGTAACTAAATTTTACCAGAATTGGATCACTAATAAAGTGGCTCTGATTTCCAAGATTCTAGTTTCAAAATTGTATCAAAATAATTCAAAATTACAAGGGGGATGTACAATCATGCTCCATAACTTTTCTGCAAAATATGATATAGCAATGAGAATGGTGCCACACCAATCATTATTGGTGTTCATTCTGTGAAATTAGTTCACTCTGTGAAATTAGACGTGGTTCAGGAGGAGCATATGGTGGGCTAAAGTTTGGGTCCACTGACATCTACGGTTCTGGATCAGCTGCATCCTTCTCATTGTTTTTATCATCATCTGAGTCTAGAGAATAGGATTCTGGCAGATCTGGAATTGGCAAGTCCTCACCATGGGGTACAGGACACAGTACAGATGGAATGTTTGGATATTCCATAGTTCACTTCTTTCTTGAGATCCCTTTTGCAACTGGGGGAACCATGCCAATCATGCAAGTCACTACTATGATTGGTGGGTTCTCTCCACACCATTGGCACTGCAAAAGGCAAGGACTTTTTCTTCTTGTTTAGCCAATGATGCTGATAAGTTGCACATATAATGCAACAAATAATGAGTGGCCCAACTCTTGTCCTGATCCCCTATTTTGCATCCAAAATATAGGTGGTATGCCGTTTTTATCACCGCCATCGTACTGCTCATTTGAAATGCAAATGTAACCTCACAACAAATGTAGCAGAAGTTATTTGCATTGTTTATACAGTTTTGGGGCATCTTGGCTTCGGAGGGAAAATATCACACAACTGTTCCTTGGAAATGTTAGGCAATGACCCTTTCACAAGCCACCAGATGTAACTGTATGATGCGTAGATCTGACCAAGACAAATGTACCTTGCGATAAAAGAATAAATTACAGTTAGGTAATAATCTCTAGTCTCAAAGTGAAGATAAATTTATACACTTCCATGTGGTACCATGTTCACTGTTGTACCACACTTTGTCAAGAAATTACAAGGCATCATGATCATCAGACACCTCCCTCCCTTGTAGCAAATATATTCATCCATGAATAAATCTTTATTGTGAAAGATCTTGAAAACTTTAGCCAACCAGCACCTTTAGCACCTGTTTTCTAATTCATCTAATCAAAATATGTAAGAATTAGCACATTTTATCTCAGAGGTCGATAATTTTCCAAAATTTGTAGACCAGTGTTATAAAACACTGACCAGGAAGGAACTTATGCTATATGCCATGATTTGTAGTGTATTTATATTAATAATTTCTAGTTTTTAATCAGTACATATAAATTAACATATGGAAAATCTAGGCAAATTGATATCTCTTTTAGTAATGCATTTCTTCTTTTTTTGGTTCAAATTCATAAATTACCACTTCGGTGTTAAGAAAAAAACCACATGGAAAGGTGGTATAGCAGCTTTTGTGAAGAGTGAACAAGTGTCTATCTCACTGTATAAATGACTATTAAGAAGCTTATGACTGATGGCAACTGCCTGTTGTATGTAGGCAAAATAAATACATAAGTGATGTAGATCAGTCTTATAACATATTTTGCATGACTGTCCCTACTCAAGATGACACCCTTGGTGGCAAATATGGTGAAATTGCCATTTTTGACAAAAGAAAGTTACCACAAGGTAACCTCTTGGTAGGCCTCATCAGGTATTTGAACCTAGTAGGGGGCTGGCTGCCAGGGTATGGTCCAAAAGAGGTAAAAATATAATTGAAAACAGAAGGTGTGAGATTCTAGCGCAGGAAAATATGTATCAAAACGGCATAGTCAGTTAAGATCTAAGGTATACATCAGGAAAAGGAAGAAGAAACTTGGGAGAGACTTCACACGTTGCTTGGACTGACTAACAGGTCCACAGGCCATGGCTTTATACTAAATCTATTGAAACTTGATTGGCTTTTTGCGTCAGCTCAGGTAGGATGGTACTACAGCCTAACATGGAACAGCCATCAGTCACTTGCAATGAGACCAGAGGTTGCTGATGATACAGATGGTAACCTATCAAAACCTGAATGCTGGAAGACTGTTTGGGACATTTCTCTCCAAAGTCAAGTGTCTTCTACTTCTTTATACAGTTTTCTTGTGGGAAAGTGGTTCACACAGATCCCAAGAGGCATTTTAAAAACAGTATGTCCATTGATCTTTCTTCTAGGTTGAAAGCAAGACTAACAGAGGTTTATTAAGATCATTAGTATAACATGGTATTAAACTCAGAAATCCACTTCTTTGCAAGCAAACATTATTTTGTAATACTTTTCTTTTGGGCCAAAAATAGATTTGCAGTTGGCTTCTCAAGATTTCATTGTTGGCAAACAGAGAAGCATGGATCTTTTAAAAATGGTCAAAATCTATTCATATACTTAAATCTTTTCCAAAGAAATCAATAGAGCTTAAAATAGTCAGCTTCAGATGGCTTGTATATGACTTTAAAAATGTGCTGGGGAAATTAAACAAAATAGTTTTCTATTCATTAATTCAGCAGTGACTCTGCTTTATTAATAAAACTACAAAGCAAACAAAAAATTTGCTTGCATATTAATGAAGCTGGGTGATCTGTTTGGTTTTCTGGCTCTTGCAAACAGCAAAGGCCATGCCTGCTTCTCACTAACCTTGCCCTGTATTTTAGGTGAGCTATATTATACTTGCAAGCTAGGGACCATTCCGATAAATAGCAGAATGGTATGTTTGAAAGAGTTTGTGTTATTTTCTGGTTTCATCACCAATTTTGTGTGGCTTTGATTTAGTTTAGTTCTGGTCTACCTAACCTCATGAGTTAGCAGCTCAAACATATATCAGAAAAGGACTCCAGTAAGTCGCTCAGCCATGATGTAATTTAGCCTTGCTAAGAACCACTGCCATACAAAAATCAAATCCCTATGATGGTCAAGCTATCTGTCTAGAAGGCAGAAACAGTACTTACCCAGTTCAGTGATAAAAGGTCAGAGATAAGCATCTGCTTCTATATTCTTAATGGAAAAATGTGCCTCAAAGGGTAGAGGGTTGCAATCCAAAAGGCTTTATCATACCAGGCACGTTATTCACACCACATCACTTATGAAATCCTTTATACCAGTCACAGGCATCTGGTGTATTTCGTAAAATCATCTCACCACCCTGCCTTTTGTAGACTTTGCTAGTTTTTATGATTATTAAATTGTGTGGAGCAATATTGCCACCCCCAAGGAATGCCTTTATGATACCATTTAAAAATATCTTAATAAACTATATGAGAATTCTTCCTAAAGAAGAAGAGGTAGTCTATATCTATAGCTATAGTAAATATGGAACAAATTGTGCATTAGTATACAGGGGGAAAGTAAGATTGATGATCTGACAAAACATTAATTAAAAAAAGAATGTTGCCAAGACTTGTATAATTCAACTGCACATAATTCAAAGGCAAAATTAATTTACTTTTACTTATTTGACAACAGAGAAACTTCCTATTGATTATGTTTTTCTTTCTGTTTTCACCAGTACAAATAAGATATATTTAAACTGTCCAGTAAGAAATGGTGTTATTGAAGCTCTGTGCTTGGAATTTAAATTTCAAGAGCTCCATAGAGATGGCAGAAAATGGACTCTCTGCTGAAACAATTTCGCTGTGGATTGTTATGCTGGATTTCAAACACTGAAACTGAATTGGTTTAATTAAAGGAAATAAAATAATTGGCATTGTTTTATTCTAAGCAATTTGCAATATCCCTACACCCAGTACACACTGAATATTTTATATTAAATGATTTATTGCAGTACATACTTGTGTCAGGGAGTGTTTTGTGTTACATTTACTTGTTAATTGTAAGCAATTCTGAAGATGAAATATTATTACATTTTCAAATGCCAAGTGTATACACATAATCCCTACAAACTCTCTGATAATTGCATTATATAGTGCCTGTAGACTGTACAGTATATTTCCGCACAAATCTTTTACTTATACTTGTTTTCAAATGGTCTAGTAATCTTTAAATCTGCCTTGAAGATAACACATGTTCTTCTCTAGGCAATACAAAATTATAAATACAGCTCTGGGAATTTTTGCGGGATAAATTATTGTGATGCAAAACACAAAAATGCCTGAAAACTCCTGGCCCAGCAAGAATGCAATTAGATTTTGATCTGCAGGTTTTGACATGTGAGATCTTTGAGCACACGAAGTTTTTCCAGCCATTTCCTTTTCAGTATCTCCATCTATGGAACAGCCAAATCATGTTTGCTCTTTCTTTCCCCTTTTTACTCTTCTGATCCTAAGGACTGTAAGGAAGTTTTGCAAGCTGGTTAATGCAGTGACTGGAGAATAAATTATTTTGTTCGCTTGCAGTCCCATGAGATTAATGAACTAGTTCAATTAGTCACGTAAAATGTAGGATCACAAATGGGCAGGAAACATGTGAGCTGCTGATTGAATAAAATGCAGATCCAAATGGAGCCCACATATCCAGTTAGAATTTCTATGGATGACAGAGCTTCAAGGTGTGGCCAGTGCAATCATGCAGATTGCAGGACCTTCAGGCATAGGCTCCATATGGACCCTGTAATTAATAGAATTTGTACTTCCACCTAATTCCCACTTAGCAGTCCCCGTTTCCAGCATCTCCAAAGCCTAGTATTTAAGAGGTATAGCGTAGTGGCATCACAGGGTTGCCAACACAGGTTTGAATGCAAAATAATATGATGTGTGGGTTGAGCCTGGATATATGGGCCCGTGGCAAACAGGTAGGAGTATTATGGTGGGAAGAATTCATTTGTTTTTGCTTTTCAAAGTAAAACAGAAATAAAAACAAACAAAGCAACAAAAAATCCTCTTTTCAGTGATGAGACACTTGTAAAAATCATTCGCCAGCAAGTTTTTCAGTTCAGTAAATAAGCAAAATTGTGAAAGATGGCTCTACCATCAGTTCAAATAATTAGTAGGCTTTATGATCATTGGCAATCCTTCAGTCACATCTCTAATCCATCTTCCAGGGAGACAGCACATTGGGCAAGTCCATGGGTCTTCATTATATTCATGCGTTTCCATACCACAGAGCATGAAGTCTCCCACAGCTAAGACCCTTCTATCCTCCTCCTTGTAGGCCCAGATACCATTGGCTCTGCTTAGCTGACCTTCAGCTTCCTGCTTGATGTTTCATGAGGTACTGTGTAGTTCTTCCACTGGCATGCAGACTGCATTCCAGTCTCACCCTTAAGTATCTGAAAATGGTTCCATGATTCCACTCTTTCAATTGGTGCAGAGTGGCTCTTCTTCTCCTAAGCCTTTTCCAGGGACTTTCCTCTACCTCATTTTCCCTTCCCAGGTTCTCCTCCTCTGTCTCAGCTTACTGTTGCTCTTCTGTCTCCAGTACTTCACTTTGCTGTTATAGTTCTACTGCCCTAAAAACTCTTATTCCCTTCAGGGGAGACAAATGCTACTCCAGTAATCGATCTTTTTCTTCAACAGGGCAACCAGCTTGCACTTGTTACATATGCAGGCCATGTTGACCCCTGACAAGAAAACAAATACTGCACAGACCTGGTTACACCACTGGAAAGTTATTTCCATCCATAGCATCTACTTCCTTTATGGTTCTACTTTACTGATTGCATTGGTACAATATGTGTGTTGTCTTGTCTTCCCAGGAAGTGAACATCACAGTCATCTTTGCCTTGTCTCCCGTTCTGCTACAGCTCTGCTGCCAAACTCTGTTAGCTCTCCCTGTTCACTCACTTTGATCATTTGCCCTCTGGGAGCTTGTCCGTTTGGATAATCCCTAGTCCAGCTAGGAAGATGCCTTTGTTTTGTTCAGATAGGAGTCAGGAAACAGAATGCAGAATCTAGACTGTGCTCTATTGAAATAATGGGTAAGTGAGGGGCTTTGGTATAGTATTCTAGAATTTTCATGTGAATAAATTACTGACATGTATCTGTTTACCATTTTAATATAGTTTTAAGTGTGTGTGTGGTGTTACGTATTTATAGAAACTTTTGTACACCACCCCCCTTTGTCAAAATCATAGAAGCAGAACCTTAATTCAACTAAAAAGCATAAACCAAGCAAAATAAAAGCAGCTACCAAGAAAGTTAGCACAGTTAAAAACTACTGAAACCCTTGTGAACTAAAAAGTCCTGATTGCCTACCAAACTTATCAACAGAAATGTCCAGTCAATCCTCACTTCTGAAAGGATTCCACAGTAAGGATGGTGCCATCTTGACTTACCTCCAGTAACACCTCCTTGTGGTCATCTCCAGTGAGGACTTATTGATGGGTAGTTCATTCAGAAAGAGGCAGTCCCTCAAAATTCCTAGTCTCAAACATTTAGGTAGCCCACAACTTGACTTGGTCCATGTAGAAGAAGCTTCTCTGGAGAAAACCCTGGAAAACATTCAAAGCAATCAGAATATGTGATGCATGGCTTCAAGCAACCAGCTGACCATGTTTACTACAGGTAACATGTTCATACATTTGGCTTAGTTGGAACCTCTTTGCCCAAGGCCATTTTCCTCCTGTGAAACATATTTCAGATTTAATTCTATCAACTGAAACATAGGAGCTCTTTAAATTGTGTTCCTTTTTGCTTTTTAGTTATAGATATGCATTTTTCTGTACTGGTTAATAGTGAGGTCACAGAAAAAGGGGAAATATTTTGTATTCAAAGGATGTGGTAGATGCAGTGATACTGAATCAAAGTAAAACATACAGACATTAAAAACAGAACGGGCAATGCCTTTTTGTTCAGATTCTCAAAACAGACCTTGGCTAAATTAGGAAAGAATTCACTTTCAAGGACATCATCCAGTCCTGATTTTAACAGACAGTACAATGAAATAGCTCTGACACCATTAAAACAATCAAACAGTATATTGGAATAGTAGAAAGCCACAAATGGGGCTAGGATGTTGTAGCATCATGGCTCATGGGTCACAAGCAGGAACTGGTCACTTACAACTTGAGAAGATTCCAAGATGATGATGATGAAGACAGTCATGATGATTTTTGTGTTTATACTGCCCCATAGTACCAGGTCAATTTCTGGTTGGTGTTAGGCTGATCAAATCTTGACGAATGATACCTGCAGTTGTGTTAGCTGGTGTCTTGCTTCTCTTGCTGTGTTGATTTCATTGTACGCCTTGTCAGGTTGCCTCTGTTCATATTCCTAGTAGTCACATGAAAGTCATTTCATGAGCTCCTGCACTGTTGCAATGGGTTTCTGAATTCCTGATCACAGCATCAGTTTCATGGGTGCCTTTTTAATGAGGGCAATGATTGGGTAGAAAGAAGAGATAGGAATGGTCCTGCCCACTGCATGCTTCTTTTCTTACTGTAGTAGTGTGAGAGCTTCCCTTGGGAAGCAGCTCCCAGTCTGCTAACAGTATAGAGAAATTGAGCCAATATTCTTTTATTGGGTCACTGCTTCATACTCTAAGGGTCAAATTCTATATTACATTAACTATGCAGCATGCAGCTGAGACTTATCTTCTTTTACTCTGCAGTAAGTCTGCACGGTCCTGATTTGGATCAGGACCACTGTGCATTGGAGCAGGGGGACAGAGATTACAACTTCACCTCACAGAATTTTTGCTCCCTGGAGAATCAACAAGGAAAGAGGAAAAAAGGTCTTCATGAACAATCGTGGTGGCCATTATTCCTCTTTTCAACCATTCATGAGGGGGGTTTAAAGAAGCAAATTATGTATGGGGGAAAGGATTATTTGCACTCACCCACTGCACCCTGGATCCTATCTGAACCAAGGATTTGTTTAAAAAGTGATAAAACTGGGCTACATGCTATGCTGCAAGTCAAGTAGCATGAAGCTGGTCCCTAAATATTTTGTGGGGATGTTTCCCCATAAATAGAAGCTTCTTGCTTTGTAGCCTTCGAAGTAAGAATTCCCAGCAACATGTCTGCATAAATACTAACCAAGGACAAACTCTACTGCTGGGACGTAGCACTTCATTTCACTTTTATCCTTTGCATTGGAGTTCAATCACTGGTCAGAAACCAGACAGTATGTAGTTAATATGTCAATATAAAGCAGCGCAGGTCTCACCTCAATAAATATCAGCTAGGACTAAGTGAGCCAGATAAGTAACCATTTGCAAATTTGAAGGGAAATGTCTCCCTAAGGCCTTATTTAATAGCACTTTTCTGGGTGAAGCAATTTGAAGATTTGGTTTCCTGTCTATTGCTTGAATAGTCACCTGATTTACACACACATTCTGCAGAATTCAAGCATGCATGTTTGTGAACACAATTGGCATTTTCATCCACTAAAATGAATGGCTATTACCACAATGGGGAAGCACTGGACTGAATTTATCTTGAGCATCTAATTCTATGTATAACTTCAGCAAAACTATTCACTAGGATACTTCAAAAAGTTGTTCAGATTTGGACTATTTTCCGGCTTAAATCTGAGATGAGAAACCAATGTTCGGAAAGTATCACTTCTGGCTGTAATTGGAAGTGCACATGACTTTATTCCACTCCAATATTTCATAAAGCCGAATGCTAAGAATGAACAGCTTTGTCATCACCAGTACACATTGCTTCATACTGTATTAATATGTTCTGCAAAACACAATAGTTTGGATTTCAAAACCAAGACTTTACTTATTCTTTTGACTAAACACAAAGAAATAAGCATGCATGAAAACTTGCTTCAGTTTGGTTTTGACCAGAATTTACCCAGTTCACACTTTTCCAAAGTGAACATGGATCTGAACAAATCTATAGTCAGACTCTATATACAGTGTTACCTTGGCTCACAAACTTAATCCATTCCAGGACTCTGGTCATGATCCAAATTGGTCATGAGCCAAGTTAAATTTCCCCATAAGGTTCAATGTAAATAAGGTTAATCCATTCTGTAACCATTTTTTTAATCAGAAAAATGTGAAGCAAAGTGACAAAGAACAATAAAGATTGCAGCCATCTCCCCCCACCCAAGCACAAGCGCGACCATCTCCCCGCCCCCCCAGCATGACCAAGATTGCGCCTGTCATCCCTGTACACACCCATCATCCCTGCATGTGCCTGTCATCCTGGCACACTGGGGGAGAAAGAGACAGATGTGAACGGGGCACACTGGGGAAGGAAGAGACGGGTGTGAATGGGGCACACTGGGGGGGGGGGACAGAGATGGGCGCGAATGGGGCATGCTGGGAGAGGGAGAGACAGGAGCGATCCCGGCCATCTCCTCCACCCCAACACAATTGTGGCCATCTCCCCACTCGAGGGGGGTGAGGAGATGGCTGTTATCTTGATCACTACCCAATGCAGAGTTCGCGAGCCACGTCAAATTTTTCATGAAATTTTTGTTCGCAACCTGATTTGTTCGTGAACCAAGGCGTTTGTGAGCCAAGGGACCGCTGTATCACTGAATCCGAAATGTGGTTCACAGAAGAGGAAGAGGAACCACCTCCTCCTCTACCACCTTTGTGCCTCCATGTGTCTGCAGAGGCTTTTGGTGCTTTCCTCTTGGCTGCATAGGGAAGGATGTGATCTTCTCTATTTTTCCTACACCCTACATTACCTTATGCAATCTGAAAACTGAGGGCCAGGGAATGTTTAGGCTACCAAGGGACTGGTGCCAGATGCTGCAGAGGAAAGAGAACCTCATCAATGTGTTCTATCCACACTTTGCACCAGTGGAAGTATCCTGAGCATAATTCTACTTGGAGATGGTCCAGCTAGTGGAATCAGACTTGCCATTCAATGTTTTAAATTGTGAATTCAGTTCAGAGCTAAATGGGAATTTTCATGCCTTTTAAATTGCAGATCTCTGCAAACAGCATTTAATTGACTTACTAGTGAATGCATGTATACAAGAATTTCAGTGAAAGTTTCCACCCCTTGGAAAAAGAGGGCAGCAGTTTACCAGGGTCAGAACTGGAAAATAGGGCTATCCCCAGTTCATGGGAACAAGCGGAGGTTTTATGACTGAGTGCTCCTATATCCTGTAGGAGAGGCATGTGATTCCTGTATAAAGAAGATGTTTTGCATCATTCAGAAACTGTATAAAGAGGAAAACCTGCAGGTAAGTTTCTTCCTCACATAGTGGTTTCCACAGTGGGGTCATTTTAAAATCATTTTATTTGCTGTGTCTATGGAGGAGAATTTGATCATGTCATCCCTTACCTGTAGTGGCCCCACTGAGCCATATCTGAATGGGATCTTGGCTTTGGTCTCTTGTCTTACACAATACAGAGGCGCAGGTAAAAGGAAGACAAAAGCATCAATTATCACAAAAAGATTGGCTTAGTGCATCTCACCCTTTAACAGTTGCAAAGAATGAAATAATATAGTGGTGAGATCATTACCAATAAAATTGTAATCTTTACTTTTCACCAAGGCTCAAGCAGTGGAGAATTAATCTTTGAAAAGAGGCCAATGGCTATTTAAAGGGGATTTGTCTTAATTATTGTTTCTCCCATCTTCTAAAATCACTTAAATAGCATTCTAAACGGAATGGCTAGAGATGCATAAAAAGGAAATACTGTCTTCTGAACTTGTGATCCCCCAAATGGTTATTTTTCAATGTGTTAAAGGAGGAAAAATGGCCTGTTGACAGTACAGGGATGCACTGAACGGAACTCTTTCAGCTGGTGCTTCCATTGCTTTGAATTGGGGGAAAGAGTTTGAAAAGCAGGTAGCCGTTGTGCATGAATAAGTTGGCAGTCCAGTCCCAATGTAGCCTTAGCTCCATGTAGCCAATAAAGGTGTTTTTTTTTTTTTTTGAGGTGTACATAAACAGTTTCCATTGCATTCTAGGTAGGAGCTGAATATTTTTGCAAGTGGCTTATGGGTCTTAAATTTCAAGTTTTTAAAGATATGAACTCCAAAACTTGCATACAGTTTACTGCTGCTGCTGCTTCTAAATTTTTCTCTCTCATTGTCATCTCTGTGGCATATGTGTACAGAACATGGAAATGGTATAATCATTCCCCCATAGGACTTTCAATGTTTAATTAAGCTAGACCAAAAGAAAGAAAAGAGAAAAATACTTTTTTGTGGAATGGCTTACAATTCTTGAAGAAGCAAGTAAGGAAAAGCCACATCAATGGACACACACGTGGAACCAGGAAAATTCAACCACCATATATGCCATAGAAACAGAGCGAGTCAGAAGGAACTCCTGGGCCATCTAGTCTGACCCCCAGCTCTAGCTGGCTCCACTCATGATATGCCAAGGTATATATTACTTTGACTTATGTGACAGCATAAACATTCATAATAATCAATGAATACATGTGTATAAATAACAGAAAAATTTAAAAAGTCTCAAGTCTATGATTTCTGTGAATGCAAGGTTATTTCATGCATCATCAGTAATGAATCTGATGAATCATCAGTGAATCTGTCTTCATTTTTTTCAACAATCACCACACCTCAGAAATCCAAAAATAATTATTACTTATATGCCTCTGCTACTTCATTTTATTCCCTTACATATTATTATCATTAGTATTAGTATTATTAGAAAAACAAGGCCTCTTATATAGAAACCCTCTGATTGAATAAACGTTTAAGCAAAGTTCGCTTTAAAAAATACATGTATGGTTGCATTCAAAGTCAAGATAACTCAAGATCCATGCATTTTAATTGGTCTGCTCTAAGCAGGACTTGTATTGGATGCAATTCATAAAACACCGATGGAGATGTGTTAAAAGATTGCACTGAGATTGCACTTTGCAAAACAAAGAAACATGCTGTTATGGGTTTGGGTTTTCCCATTCCAGACCTTATCCTGAAGAGCAGATGGTGGTGGGGAAGAATGCTGGAGACAAAATGATGGAGTGGGGCAAACAGGAATGACATCACCCTTCTCCTCTTGTATATTAATCACATGAAGGAAGAACAGCTGAATCCTACTTTGTAGACATAGATATTTCACATACCCCAAAGTGGCACACCAGACAGTCAATACCCATCACACACCCATCACACACTTGCACCTCTTTGTCTTGTACAAGACATTTTCATCATTGTGGACACTTAACCAGGGTCTTTCTCTGTACACTTTGCTAGTTTGGACTAAGGACACCAATCTTTCCAGCTGATGGAGGATGCTGCCTATACTATTGCAGAAATCCTGCTTCAATAAATTCAATTGGGATTGTGTCAGGGCACTGAGCCCATATTTCATATCAGTGCTACACTAACTGTTCTGCAAGACCAGTGTGGGATTTGTATCTTCCCAATCTGCAATTAACTAAGTCTTTCAAAAACTGTGTGTGAGATTTCTCATATCTATAATATAACCATTGGGCATTGGTTCTTAATTACAAAGTTTCCCATAATCTCATTTTTCATTAGTCTGGAAATGAACCTCATGAAATCATTATTAGACTCTTTGACAGTCAGTCGTCAGCTCTGATGGTGGATATATTTATTTCCTAAACATGTCCTTCCTAGCAGTCAGCAGTGGAACACACTAAATTTGTACTTTTACTTCTTTTATGAGGTACTACACTACTGTCGCTGAGGTTTGGTTAATTAAAGATTTTATGACATACTAAAAGATACAAAGCAGAGTAAACAATGCACCAAACAAAATGAAAGACTGCATCAACACGCACTGGCTCCATGGCTCTCTTATGACTGCTGAAAAATGCATCTAACAATTATTCCATTCTGCTCACACAGTGACTGCACAATGACCTTGGTCAGCAGTTTCAAGAAAAATGCATCAATATATGATGAAATTTATGAATTGATATTTGTGGCTCAGATCATCTTTTGGTTATAAACAACTATTTATTCATTTCTGCGATGGTATCCATTCATTGCAATGCATTATATGTAGTGGTAAGTCAGGGTAGAAAACTGATATATTAATGTTGCTGGGGCTTCTTTTCTGCTTTGCATTGTTCACAACTAAACCCAAGGATTGAAGATATGATGCGTTTATTGCATATAAAGTATTGCCTAATCAAGTAAAATTAAGAGAATCGATCAAATGTATTTCTCACAATGGAATTCACATCACTAGTGGCATGTTATGGCTTAATGTTTTCTGCAGATCCACAGAGCAGCCAACCACTGTAAGAGATCTGGCACAAAGACTCAACAAAATGGAGTACAGAATGAACACACAGCACAGCCTTTGCAGGAAATGTGGTGGGGCAGGAATAGTCACACACACCATCGCAATGGCTGTTCAGTCATTATTTAGTGCTGTCCACACACTGCTACCACCTTTCCATTAGGGTAAGCTCTTGTAATAACAGTGGTACAAATGTGAACCACAACCTTGGCTCAAATATCCACTAGCGGAAAAATATGTTCTTTAACAAAGCAATTGGCAAGTTGAATTTTTTGCCCTGTTTGTTGTGAGTTTATACCAGCATCATCCTTTAATTTGTTTAGCTTTGTTTCTTACTTGGATAATGGCTTGTCAGCAGGACAAGTCTGATGGAAGTAATTTTTAAAGAAACAGCAGATGCTCAGCCATTAGGTTTATTGGGTATCCTGCACTGGTTACAGGCTAATTCTCAGACCAACTTGCTTCACAGGGCATGGAAGTTGGAGTGAGAAAGGGTGCAGGGCAGGGACTTACTAAGTATGAAGAGGCATTGCGTTTGCCTGTGATTGGGAATAGAGTGGAGTTGTCTTCTGTAGTGCTTGTCCTTGCAGTGGTGGATTCCCTTTCCCACTCCTTCCGAGCCCAAGGTAACTTCCAGAGGAGGGGCTTGCACAGAGGAACTTACACCTCTGTGGGTCTTATGTGGAATCTTTATGGGTAGTTTTAGCCAGTGGGCTTAAGTTCCCCCTTTCCAATCTATTAGGGTGAAGGAATATTTGTACATAGATCATGGGGCCATCACTGCATACCTTGAACAATAATAACTTGTAACCAGGACTTTATTGTATATTTGAGATGCACCATTACTGACTTCAGGAAAGTATCCTTTTGTTGTATTAATTCAGATTCCCTTTGTAAGCTTTGTAGTATTTACAACTTTATTTTTTCTTCTGCAAGTACATTTTTGGCAAATCTGTTCCTTAGATTATATAATCAATGATAGCTGAGGCTGTGCTTGTACAATACTATGATTTTCAGCCTTCCAAAACCTGCTTCCCTCCAGATATTTTTAGTTCAGAAACCATCAGCCTGAGCATGACCAACAGTTAGCAATGCTGGGAGGTACAGTCTGAAATATCTGAATGGCAGCAACATGCAGAAGGCTGATTTCCATTATCTGAATGTGTGGTCCACCAGCTCTTAATATATGCCCACTCATTCTGGTATAAAAGGGTACTGCAAGGGTACTGGACCAGTCTTGTAGATCCAGTTTAGATGCACAATGTACAAGTAGGCATTTGAACTGACTTGAAAGCTAATGGGGTATTCTTTGCTCAAAATGTACAATGCTTGCTCTGTAATTGCTCTTAATGCCATCATCTCTGGCCATTGAGATAATAATAGTCGCAATTTTCAAAAAAGGTAGTAGAAGGCACATGGGGAATTACAGACCAGTTAGCCTTACGTAGGAAAAACAGTGGAAAGGCTCATAATTGCGAGAGATCTAGTGGTGCTAGATAGGGAAGGGAGGCTGGCTGGCATACAACATGGCTTCCGCAAAAACAGGTCCTGCCAGACAAACCTTGTGAAATTCTATGACAAGGTTTCAAGGTGGCTAGACAGAGGGGACACAGTGGATGTGGTTTACCTGGATTTCAGCAAAGCCTTTGACAAAGTGCCCCATGATATCCTGGTGGAGAAATTGAGGAGTTTTTAGATAGACCAATGCACTGTCCAATGGATTAGGGCATGGTTGACTGACAGAAAGCAGAGGGTAACCATTAGTGGGGAATCAGCAGCATAGCGGCCAGTGACAAGCAGGGTCCCCCCTTTTCATCAACGACATGGAAGAAGGGGTGAACAGTCTGCTGATCAAATTTGCTGATGATACTAAAATGGGGGAAGTGGCCACAACTGAGGAGCAGGTACTCCAGATCCAAAAGGATCTGGACAGACTATGGAAGTGGGCAGGAGACAACAGGATGGCATTCAATATGGATAAGTACAAGGTCTTGCACTTGGGGCATAGAAATGGGTGTCAAAAGTACAGGTTAGGGGAAAAGTGGCTGGTGAGCAGCACTTGTGAAAGGGATCTCGAGGTGCTGGTTGACTGCAGACTGAACATGAGTCAGCAGTGTGACATGGCGGTCAAGAGGGCAAAATGCAACCCTTGGCTGCATAGCCAGAAGTGTGGCTTCTAGATTGAAAGAGGTATTGCTACCACTCTATACGACTCTGGCGCACTTGCAACTGGAGTATTGTGTTCAGTTCTTTGCCCCTCATTACAGGAAGGATATAGCCAGGTTAGAGTCAGTGCAGCATAGGGCCACAAGGATTGTGGCCGGATTCCAGGGAAAGCCATATGAGGTGAGACTGGATCTTTTCAGCCTGGAGAAGATGAGACTCCTAGGGCTTCTGTTGGCGACATATAGGAATGTGAGGGGGTGTCACATGCAGGTGGGTAGAGACCTGTTCTCCCCTGCAGAGAAGGGCAGGATGTGCTCCAATGGAGCAAAGTTCAGGGAACCAAGGTTCAGTTTGGATGCCAGGAAGTACTTCCTGACAGTTAGAACCACGAGGGTATGGAATGGGCTTCCACGGGAGGTGGTTGAGGCCCCATTGGTGAGGGTGTTCAAGGATAGGCTAGACATGCACATGTTAGGGATTTTGTGAGTGGAGCCGCGTGGAGCCGGGGGTCACACTAGATGGCTTGGGAGGCCCCTTCTGACTCGCTCTGTTTCTATGTTTCTATGTTTAATAGGCCAACAATGGTAGACTGTTGTTGCATGGTTAGATGCTTAAGACAGGCCCAACATTTCCACCACAGTTTAAACAAGCAGATTTAATAAATTTAAGGGTATTAAACTGAATACCCCTCATGCTTTGAAAGTAGGTCCATCATCCTACCACTTGTGAATAGAAGACATTTCTGTGTACCAGTGCAAATGCATAGAACTTCTTAATACAAGAGTTAGATCTATTGACCAGGAGTAAGAATGGTCCAATCCGTCAAGGTCAAGGTTCCCCTACCTTCTTCCTCCACAAGAAAGGTAATTCTGTTTCAGTTATAGAAGTTTAGAACAGTCTCAGTTTATCTTCCACACAGCTAGCCATATATATCCATGCACTCATTTCATAAACATTTAACATATGAACATTTTGGTATGCATACATCTATTGGCTAAAGCATGTTTGTGTGCATTTTATAAATGTATGTAGCTTTCTTTGTCCATTTTTCAAACATATGTAACTGAGTGTGTAATTGAGTGTGTTGGATTTGGGGGGAATTGCAGAACTCACTGAGAGCTCAGGAATGTGACCTGACCGCAGATCACATTCAATTTCATGTTCACTTCTGGGACATACAAATCAGGATAATACATTAAGAAAGAATGAAAGAGCGACAGAATGAAAGAATGAAAGAGCGACAGAATGAAAGAATGAAAGAGCGACAGAATGAAAGCGAAAGAGCGAAAGAACGAAGCCCATATTGTGTTATAGTCTCCTTATAAATCCTTTGAACATGTAAGAGGATTTATCTGTACCATCTTCTAGCCATTCCACCAGGGAGAAAGGGGTACAGTAAAGGGTACAGTTCTGATAGCTGGTGCTATGCTTGTCCTAGACCTCCATTTCAATTGTTGTATGAGATATATTTTGTCCAGGAATCAATGGTGGAACTTTTATGCATTATTTATGAATTAAGCTAGATTCTAATTATATGACTTCAGCGAGGGAAGCTGCTAGAAATGCATGTTCATAGCAATGGATCCACATGGGAACATTAATATTTGAAAGCTTCTTGTCAGATAGATTGACAATATCACATGAATGGTTTCCATGGCCATGCAAGCAACAGTCAAGTTGTTTGTGCGCTAATAGAGATTCTAAACTGATTGTTCATATAGGCTATGCTTTTTATTGTGAATGCTACAGGAGTAACTAAGAGAAAATGAACAGAAATGTTCAATGTATCATTTTTTATTTTCATTGTCATTTTCTCTGTTCCGAATACTGTTCCCTTTTTATAACATTTACCCTAACAACAACCTTGCAAAGTAACTCAGGATTATACATTGATCCCTGCTAGTAAATTCCCATAGGAAGCTAGAGCTGAGATGAATATTACAAACATTGACTATTTCTAGATATTCCCAGTTCCAAATGATGTATGGAAAATGCTGAATTCAACAAACTAATCCACATTTTTCTTCTTCCAGCACAAATCCCAAATGTATGTTGTTAGGGGCATTTCTCAGATTGAATCTACACTATGCACTTATCATTACACACACACACAGTACCTATTTGATTAATTTCTGATCTCGTCACTACAAGGAAATTAGTTTTATAAAAATAAATGTAAGAAATGAAGATTAATCTCCGTCCACTGATGAACATTTCTGAACATTTAAAAAATGATCCCTTACCAAAAGAATTACCAGATAAAAATATATAATATTTCATATATGGAAACCCCTAATACCAGAACATTGATTTATTGCTATGATCTATTCATTAAATCATGAACAGGAACTATTAAACACCCATTCCTGAGGGTACATTTTTTATTATAAACAGATGGATTCCTACTAGGGACTCTCATTCTTTCATGAAATATGGTCCTTGTTTCACCTTTCTTTATTCATTAGATATCTGTTGGGACATACAGTGGGTCATTTGAAGGACTAGTGCCTTATTGTTGGTTCCTATTGTCATCAGTTCCTTCTTCCAGTGCTGCATTCTTCATCTCCCTTGCTTATGGTTATTAATCCTGCGCAAACACTGGTTGATCTTTTTCCATGAGTTGCACATGATCTCCTAAGCTTCCGGATTAATAAGAATAACATTCTTTAAAAAAAGAAAAGAAAAGAAAAGAAAAAAAAAAAGAACACTTGATCCCCTCCCCTCATTTTTCAAGCACAGTTTCATGGCATTTCAGAATTTTAAGTAAACAAAAAGTCCAATTTTTCATAGTGACAGCAAAGAGCAGTGATGTATGAACCTGCAACATGTAATAGCTTATCCTTGATGATATTTGAAGAAGCCCCATTATATTTTTGAAGGAAGTTCAAATCATTTGTTTTGGCACACTGTTACAGTCTGTTTTTGTCCATGTCCTACCTCTTTATGATACTTTAAAATAATATTTTTCACAAACAGTTTTTCTGGTTGTATATAGAATAAATGCATTGTCAGAAAATACTGGTTAGTATGAATTACTTCTTGAATTATCACAGCATAGTATTCATCTAGTTATGAACGATATGCATATATACTGTTACTGTAAGTATGTGCAACAGAGAGAGAGAGGTGGAGGTAGAGATGGAGAGGGAGAGGGAGAGATGATGATGATGATGATGATGATGATATTTCACATCCTTCCTTAATCAAACTTGCAAATTATGTAGGCTTACTGGACAAAGTGACACTATATTTAATGCGCCTTGCTCAGAGGTAAGATGGTATTCAGTTGCAGCCTAAAACTGACCACGCTTGTTGGACCTGATAGGAATTAGAGTCCTATGAAATCTGAATTGGTTACAGATTCATCATCCTTGCCTAAGAGATAGAAGCAATTGCTTAAGCAGCATAGTCGAGTATGAGAAACTCAGCATTTATCTTAGTGCAGAAAACATGGGCCTAAAGATGAGTCTCCTTGTCTGATCTTGGAAACTTGTAGGCAATAAGGGATGATTTTAAAGTATAGAGGAGACCAAATAATTTATATGTGAATGGAAATTCACAGGAAACCATTCAAAACTTTGGGTAGTGGTTTCATTAGTATACTTAAATAAAACATGATTGCTCTGCAATTCAACCAAGAAGATCAATAACAAACAGTCTAGTGCAATCTAACAGCCATGATGAAAAAGGGGAAAATGGACGGGGAGAGAAAAAAGCAATCTTGGGTACCAGTTCAAAGTTACAAAGTTATTATAACTACCAGTTTCAGAGGGATCCTATCAGGGTGAGGATGAACAGACATCCTGACATCCCATTGCTCTGCCTGCTGCAACCTGATATCCTAAACAGGAGGTGAGTCCTCGTATTTCGTAATGGAAATCTCACAGGTGGTAAAATCTGTTACGCTCCCTAGCCTGGGCTCTGCTACAGGCAGCGCTTCCTCCCTTCCAAGCTCTGCACGAACATTAAGACTTTATAAGGGGGAAATGCATCTTTGTTCCTCTTGTACACACAGCATAAAACCTGGAAGCTGGTAAACTACTTGGCTTCCTGAGAAATGAGTTTTTATTACTTTAAAATGCATTTAGGTTTAGGTTGAAATAGTGTGACATAAAACAGACAAGCAAAAAAGCCACATGATGGATCAGTTGTTGGACTGAGCTATTTTATACCTCAGGTGGGAGATCAAATGTTTGCCCTCTTTCCTCTCCACTAGTGTTCATGGGAGAAAAACCTAACCTAGATCCTTCTTAGTGACTGCTAATTACATGTGGACAGGGAATAAATATTGTTTAAGGAGACTGAAATATTTAGTACGACCAACTGCCATCCAAAATGGAATAGGCTAGAATCAGATGCATCACACTGAGCTCAAACTCATC
>NW_025336087.1:26727380-26755177 GCF_004798865.1 Varanus komodoensis | reverse complement strand
GATGAGTTTGGACAAGTTAATTATCTCTCGGACCTTCATCTATAAAGTGTAAGTGTTTAATAGATTAACCCATGAAGCTATTTTGAGGATGGATATGTTCATGAAGTACTTTTCTTAGTAAAATATTATCTATAACGAATTATCTATCTCCATCCTTGTTTAGCAAACTATTGCATACTCTCTTGAAGCAGAGGAGCAAAATGTTTGAACGTTTTAACTTGCATAGAGATTGCTAGCAACACAGCTTCATACATAAGATTCACCTTTAGAATCCCTCCCTATTTCAGAATGTGGCTGAAGAATGCCACAGATTGAAAGAATAACACTTCCTCTTCAGAAGGCTATGGAGAAGAAAATAAATGCCAAAGCAAATGCCACTTTATTTATATGTTATATGTACTCACACTGAGTGCACAAGCTCTTAACTCGAAGTAGTTTCTAAAAGAAAAGTACAAACGCCATCCAGTTAATGCAAGACACATTTGACACAGTACAATGAAACCTTGCCATGAGTGTTCACCACAAAGGAAAGGGTTATAAATAACAAGAATTCTCTTCTAGAGGTCTTCTAGCTACATTTATAGACATTTACAAATGGCTTTTAAGACTGCACCTCTGTGTTCCACCTTTTGAAATTATTATTCTGCTTTTGCAGGGAGAACCACATGACATGCCTATTTTAGGATTACTTATGTAAATACCACTTGAAAAAATGAAGAGGAATATGAGAAATATAGGGAAAAAACCTATTTACCTATCCAAGGGTTAAACCAAATGATCAGGCACTTCAGGTATTAATATATGACAAATAGTACTTCATTACTTGTATGAAATAGAATGAGGTGATAGCTTTATATGTAAGTCTCTCTCTCTCTCTCTCTCTCTCTCTCTCTCTCTCTCTCTCTCTCTCTCTCTCTCTCTCTCTCTCTCTCTCACACACACACACACACACACACACACACACACACACCATGTGCAGCAGTACCATGTTCAGCTGTAGCTTAGCATGACAAGCTAAGCACTCCAGATTCACTCCCTGATCACAGATTCCCTAGCAGGAATTGGCCAGAGAGACATTCATGCACATGGAGGCGGTCTAGTTCTGCTGCCAAATGAGGTGTCCTGTGTAAGCACCATGGCTTGCTCAAAAGGCCTTCTTCTGAATTGATTCCCATGATGGATGCCCTTTATTTAGGCCAGACTACTTTATTCACAGGCAACAAGGTGGGAGTGGAGTAGGGCCTGCCAGCAGTAGCCTTTCACTGGTATGCAGACACCGCTATACTCCTATCATGCTTTCCGTCACCAGTTTTACACTTTAATATTGGACATACTGCAGAGGGCAACAAAAATGATCCAGAGTTTGGCAACACTGTCCTATGAGGAGAGACTGAGAGAACTGGGCATATTCAACCTTGAGAAGAGAAGACTGAGGGGGGACATGATATCCTTCTATAAGTACCTCAAAGGCGGTCACACAGAGGAAGGTCAAGATCTCTTCTTGCTGATGTGAGTGGAATAATCCAATCAAGTTGCAACAACCCAGATTCAGGCTGGACATCAGGAAAAGCTTCCTCACTGTCAGAGTAATAGTGGACCCAGCTGCCTAGAGAGGTGGTGGGCTCTCCCACACTAGAGACATTCAGACTGGACAGCCATCTGAATGGGATGGTGTAACATGGTGTCCTGCAACAGCAGGGGGTTGGACTCAATGGCCTTCATGGCCCCTTCCAACTCTACTATTCTATGATGCTATGATATCAAGTTTTTTTAAATGTTAGTATTTTATGCCAATGAGATGCTAGTTGCAGGTGCAGATGATCTTTTCCCCCAGCACCATTATTTGTTTAAAATGGACCACCCTCTAATGCAACTATATGACTGTACTTTAGCTTTAAAAAGAAGGAAAGAAGTATCACTGCCTTTGGGGTAGGTATTACCATGGACAGTATATATTTTTACAAGCTTTTATGTACCATCCTCCATAGCCAATTTGGCTCTCAAAGCTGTTTGCTTCTCTTGAACAACAAGCCTGGACTTCATCACCAACTTATGGTGACTTGAGGAATGAATACCCTGCACAGTGTTCTGTCCTTGAGAGTCCTTTTCTGCTCTTGTAAACTCAAGGGTATGTCAGCCTTTCAAATACCAAGTCATTTTCTTCTTTTCCCTTCCACTTTCCCTTCCACTTTCCCTTTATTTTCTTTCCTAGCAATTCTTCCTTTCTCATGATCTGCCTGAACTACGGCAGCTGAGTGGAGCTGGCTGGAGCACGGAGTCAGAGTAGATGGCTCAGGAGGCCCCTTCTGACTCTCTCTGTTTGCCATTTTTGCTTCTAGTGAGAAATCTGGCTTGATTTGATCTAGGATCCATGTGTCTATTTTTCTGTCAGTCCAGCGTACCTGCAAAGTTCTCCTCTGCTTCTTTCAGGACCATCCGTGGTTTCTTGTGAGGCAAGCAGTCAAAGGTTTTGCTGTAGTCTGTAGGGCATAGCCTGATCTTCTATTGAAATTCATTGGTATGCTCCACTAGTTAACTTATATTTGTGATATGATCTCAAGTGCTTCTGCCTTTTCAGAATCCAGCCTGAACATTAGACATGTCTCACTCCATACAGGGCAAAGTTCTTGCACATCACTTTGCTTGCATGAGAAAGTGCAATGGTCTTATAGCTGCTGTACTTCTTAGCATCTCCTTTTTTAGGATTGGAATGCATATTGAATGCCTCTAGTCTGCGGTCCATTTCCCTCCTGCATATTTTTTGCCATATTCTTGTTAGGATTCAAACCAATTCAGTGTCTTGGCCTAGTTAGATAAGTCTCCAAAATATTAGGTTCCTATGCTTTCTACAAATGCTTCAAGAGCAGCTTTCACTGCTCTTTCTAATTTTACATGTTCTTTCTCATAGGATTCCTCCTCTAAGAAGTATGTCATCCTTTCATTTTTTCTGCACAGTTCTTCCATATATTATTTCCACCTAGGATTAGTACAGTTTGTACAGATTAGTACAATTCTGTACAGTTCTTCCATATATTATTTCCTTCCCACTTAGTCTTTCAGTATTCCTAATCTAGGTTTGCCTGGTAGAGGTCTCTGATTTCTTCTCTTTTGTTGTTTTCTTCTATTTCTTTGCACTGACCATTGTAATATTCCCCCTTCCCACCTTTGGTCACCTTTTGCTTTTACTTGTCACCTGTCCTTAGCAATTGTGAGAGTTTCTTCCGTCATCCATCTAGGCTTTTTCTTTCTTTTGAAGCATTATGGCCAAATGCAAGCATATGATTGAAGTATATGCTTAATACCACCTCTTGTTTGATCCAAATCAAAGAAACATAGAGGTCAGGATGCAGGCTAGCCTTCTATAGGCAAGTGGTTGATGTTGCTAGAGAAACATGAGTAAAAAATATGGCATGCCTATATACAAATTTCCTAATACATGACCTCCCTTTTGAGGCGATAAGATCATGGGACCAGTGTGCACATATTGCCTGCATTGTATTTGTGTCTTATGAAGATTCTCCTGTACAACATCTATGGAAGATTTATTCTGGCATGCATATCAAGAAATACTTTGTGTCCCTGCAGTATTCTCATCAATAAGATCAGGGTGCCTAAGTGCATTGCATTAGTAAATAGACCTCCCTCCCTCCCCTTCCCCACCAACAGAATCTTGTCTAATAAAAGGTATCTCTTTGTCTGTTTTCTTTCTCTTATATAGATATACATTTTAATACCTCTTTCATTCTCCTTTTAAATTCAGTTCAATTCTCTTTTGTTGTGGCTTCCAAGCAGAAGCAATGAGCCAGAAAACAGACCATTTTAATGGGAAAATATCTACATGAGCAGATGTTTGGATCATGCCCTTTGTTGTGCAGTGTTTGATCATAACAGAACTGTTAGAGTGCAAAATGTGCCTCAATTTCCTCTACTTACAGAAGCTGCAACCAGCAAAATAATTACTAAATGATTAAAAGCAAGATTTCACTATATACACAACATACCTAATGATGCTATCACTAACCATTAAAATGAAGCATCATCATCATCAAACAAATAACAAATACTGTACATTAGGGTGGAAACAGTCAATACTCAGCTCATTAGCATGCACACATTGAAATGATTATTTACCATTATGGAGTAGCTGTGATCATACAACATTTTGAAGCAAGGATACATTTAGGTAACATCTGCTAGATAATATTAGCACCATTTTTATGCATGTTTTAAAAAACAACATAAAAGAATGCTGCTTCATTACTTTCCCTTTTTTTCTTTTTCTTTCTTTCATTCATTCATTCCTTCTTTTGTCCCCCCTCCCACCACCACCCTTTTTCTTTTGAGAAGAGGCATAACAACTGAAATTTTGTGCCATCAAGCCATTGTGACTAATCTGAATGACGTAAAATATATCCTCTGGTCTTCTAAGAGCATCCAAATAACCTACCTTTCAATGCATTTACTAGCATCAAACAATATGATGCAGTTGCTTGAAAATGAGAATCCCTGCCATGAAGGAAATTCACTTTCTATGTAGAGGATGATAGTGCTTAGACACCCATAGGGATACTTACTTCTCAGTCTATCATAATTGGGTTTTTCACCCTCATTCCATCTTGTTTTGTTTCATTTGTTCTCTGTCACCAAACAGCCCATGTGGTACTCAGCACCGACTCAGTGACAGTGGGATCGCATCTGAAAGTCCATTGCCATGAACCAGGAGACCTGTCCTTGTGAAGTAAAATACCATGCATCCTATTTTACCAATTACTTGGGTGGGAGAATGGAAGAGCACATTTGGCCTTCTATTCACCATCTTTGTTCCAATGTCCTGTGTTTGTGTTGGGGCACAAGAAGGGCAGAGGATGGAGGCTAATATAAAAATCACCAGATCTGAAATAAGGTCTCAGAAATATCCAGCCTGTTATGTACTTTTCATATTCAAATGGAAGATGAGGAACCAAGCTTCAAGGTAGAACTTAGAGAAATCTCTATCTCTGAGTTTGCATCTATTTGCCTGATTCCCCTCTCCTGTATATGGAACCTTCCATTTTCAGTCCCACATCTAGCCAGGATAAAGCAAAGAGATGAAAGCAATATAAAGAAGAACTGTACAAAACTGCTCAGAAGACAATAAAAATAACAGGCTCCTTTGAAGAGAAATCCTATGTGGAAGAACCTGTAACAGCAGAAAGTGAAGAGAAAGCTGCTCTGAAAGTGCATGGAAGGTATAAAGTACCTGGAGCTGATAGGAACCCAATAGAAATATTCCAAGTAACAGAGACTGAATTAGTCCACATCCTAACAGGAATATGCAAACAAATATGGAAAACAAAACAATGACCTACAGAGCATGGAGGAAGGGCAAGGTACCTGATAAGAGAGTTAAAGTCTACTTACTTATTCTTCCCAGCAAGGGTCCCTTGCCTGCTTGAACCTAGACGAGTTCAATAGGGAGAGATGCTAGATACAAATATGTAGTGTTTGTTGTGATGGTTTTTCCCAGCCTTGGTACATGGTGCACCTTTACTTAGACTTGCAAAAAACTAGGAGCTTCAACTTCAAAACTATGTGGTGTACGATCCTCTGTTCGACAGAGTCTTTTATCTGAAGGATTTTTATCCAATTCCAGGTTTGTCCCATTCCAATTCCCATTCCAGGATTGTTTTGACCAATTCCATTGCTCCAGCTGAATGGGTAGACACATGCCACCTGGTCAGAGTCTTCTACATTTTGATGATAGACACTGTCTTTTTACTTAAATTGTTATTACTATATCTTGCTTTGTGTGTGTGTGTGTGTGTGTGTATGTGTTTGTGAGAGAAAGAGAGAGAGAGAGAGCATGCATGTGCACACACTTGTGCATGCCCACATTCAAATTTGGTGAGTCATTCTTCTCTTCTGGAAATTTATAAGTAGCCACCCTAGCTACAATGTTCTCCTGTGCTGTGCATTGCCTCTTTAAGAGGCAAGTTCAGAAAACCCTAGGCTAGTAAGCTATGTTGGAGAAACGGAATATTTCCTCTCCTCTGGATAGGATATTTCTGAACTCATACACCTGTTCCCACATTTGTTCAGTTAAGTAGTTTATTGTCCTCTACAAGTCAATTGTTAGTTGCCCTGTGTTTGTGTAAATGATAATAAATAGTTATTGAGTTTGAAAATTTCTGGTGTGTGTTGTTGTTTCTCATTTACAAAATATGTCACATAGCTTAAAGTAGGTCATGACACAGGTCTGAGTTTTAACAACAACAGCAACAAAGTGCTACAAATATCCAGGAAAAGTCTATAATCCTATACTTACTTATCTAAGGATAGGCCCCATTCACCTCTAGATTACATGATAAATATAAATCAGAGTTTAAAAACTGAAAAGTTTAAAACAGATTAAAAACAGAGTAGAAACAAGTGCAAAAGCCAGCAGGATTGCAATGATCTAAGAGCACAATACCAGATTACAAAATAAAATGGAAGGGGTGTAAATAATTTCCCATGTCCCTTCCAATTCTTTGATTCTGTGAGTCTTTGCTTCTCAATCTATTGCCCAAAACCAGTTCTCTACATTCCCAGAAGACTCAGAAACACACACACACATCTGCGCATGCATGACTCTTTTGGGCTGATCTTTCCTTTTGAATGAGCTACTGATTGAATGGTACTGTTGTTGTTTTTCCATCCCAAAAAAACTAAAATTTTGATATCTTTTTTCCATGCAGATTTCCTTTTACACAGTGATGAAATTCTATCATTTAGAATACTCTGTCTCATTCACAGTAAAATTAGTACAGCATTCAAACATATAAAGGCATCCTTAGCTCAGTTGCTCTGAACACTTGTAATTTGTCTATTCAGGTATTAAGAGGCATTTACACTAGTAGCTTCTTCTCTAGAGGTTATTTCTAGTTTAGAAAGAAAACCATGCAGTCCAAGTCCTTTGTAACAATCTGTATATTGCATAGAAAGGGCACCCTCACCCAAAAGCCAGCATCTCGAACCAAGAAACAAAATGAAAACCACAAAGCTATAATAAAAATAAATAATGTAAGAGAAGAAAGAATTCAAAGAAGAAAAATAAAGCCACAGCCTTCATACGAGTTGACCTTTCTCAAATGTTAGAGCACAAAATGTTTAAATGCATTCAAATATATCAAGGCATTCATCTAGTTTTGGCCTATACATTCAGAAGTGAAGTTAAAAAGGGTAATGGCCAGGAAGGTTACAGGAAATGTTTTGTAGTAAGAAGTATGTTGTTCTGTATGGTATTGTGCAAAACAACCATAATTCATGGTTTTAGGACCCCCCTGAGATGTTCAGAGCACTTTGTCTGACCCCATGTAAATCTTGCGGCATACAATGCTGTATACAAATCTGCATGTGTTTTTTCCAGAGCTGCAGAAAAAGTAGTTCTATATTGATTCATGCTGTATGGGGAGTGTTAAAACGTCTTTCATTTAATGGACATCTGTGCACCAAAAGAGGAACTAAGACTTTCCAACAACAATAACAGAGAAATGTTTCTTAGGCTTAAAGTTTTAGGAAGACCACCGGCACGCTCACGCTTTGCAGAGCTCACAAACACTGTCTGGGTCAAAAAGGGAGCACATGATGTTCCAGAGATGCCCCAGGGCTTTTAGGCCCTCCTCTGCAGCATTCGATACACACACACAACCAAGCACCATGCTGCAATCCAGAGTGACACTGGATGTGCTGTGAGGGCCTCTAAGATGAAAGGGGGGATCACGAGCAGACCCTTTCTTAGGCTTGCAAAACTACATAATTTGTCTTTCATTAAATTCTAGTTCGTGGAGTGAGATATTGTTACCACATTAATTTCCTGTACTGCAGTTTTCAACTGTAATCTGTTGAATCAGAGCATGGAGGAGTCTTTGCCGTGATAACTGGGTGCTTCATGGCTGTGGATTTGTGCATGAAGAATTCTTTCCCAGTGCAGAGGGCTCATCAAAATGAAGTTTCTGTACTTTTGCTCTCTAGGGAACATAGATCAGTTTGACCCCATGATTTGCATGCAGAAGTTCTTGATGTATGGCCGGGGGAGAATTAATTAAAAGTCTCCATTGGAGTGGAGAAGGTCAGTTCATTGCAATTTATTTCAAAGACTTTGCTTCTCAGAGGGATAAAGAGGGTGCTGAATGTTAAAATGCACATAGCAAGCATATTCCCCCTTGCCACCCACCCACACACAATTTCTACTACAGAAACACATGTGGAGGTATGGATGATCCGTTTTACAAGATGATCTGTTTTACAAACCCTCAAACTGCTCATATAACTACGGGTCAAGATTGAAGTCCTGTGTAGCTTGCCTACACCCCTAAAGTCTTCTCCCATCGAGAGAGCAACTTGCCACACTTCAGATCAAACATAGGCTCCTGCCTGATCTTGGTCTTTTTGCGTTCTTCCCTTCTTGCATGCTGCATGCAACCAAAATGGAGCATAGTTTAAAGCAGAGCCGGCGCTATGTTGTGACATATCACCAGCTGCACAGTGGGTAAGAAAAGAAGCAGATGTAATCTTGGCATTGCAAGCAGCCTGCTTGAGTTCTCCAGCTAGCATAACAACACAGAGTCTTCCCTGAGCTTTTAACACAGGGACTTCAGGTTCATGTCATACTTTAGTCATCCTTCTTTGGTTGGTTTGGTTGAATCTAGAAGGCCATTCTGAATTGAATTAGAATTTGCTGTGACAGACAAAATAGACTTTACAGTAGGCAAATTGAATTTCTCTGGTTCAGTGAGTTTGCTGTGGTGAAGCTCTTCTCAAGGAGATTTTCACATTATTGGGAACTGGTAGATTTCCTTGTAAATAGCCACAAGCCGCACACTACAATGGATTCCTTGTCCACCCCAGGCTCCTGTCTATAGACACAAGCACTTTGGCCCTCGTCACTTGAAATGAAAATGTACAAACAGTTTTTTAAAAGAAAAAGAAAAGCTTTGAGGAATATAACCCCTCCCCCCCTCCACTGGGTCTCACTCAGCTGGCCTAGTATCTAATATTACAGAATGCAATGTGTTTTTAATGGAGTGCAAAGACAGGAATGTTTTCTTATCTTAAAACCAGTTATGAATGGAGGCCTGGCATGGCTTCCCTTGATTCAATTAGTGTTAGAAGCTCCATGCTGGCTGAGGCGGTTTTGTCCCTAGCAGGGAAAGGGGCATGGAAACCACGCACATTCCTTTTTTGCAACTTGTTGGCAAGTGCACATCAGTGTTATCATGGGTACCACCCTACAGCAGCCACTGAGCAAACTCTACATATTTTCACTGTTTTGCTGTACTCGTGTAACACATCTGTGCCTCGCACTGAACATCTGCATCCTATAGAGAAAGTTGAATTTGCTTGGGTGGTGCTTAAAGAACTGGCAGCACATACAAGAAATAACTTCACACTTATCAAGTCTTAGATTTTACCTAAGGGAATAAAGATTCATGTGTGTGTGTACTTAGTCAAAATAGGAATGTTTTGATTTCTTTGATGTAGCTTTCTTTGACACAAAGGCAAGAAATTAAAAAAAAAAATCTCAGTTTGCTTGGGCATGTATTTTTATGGTCTAAGGCATCCTTTGAAAACTTTATAAAGATATGATGAAGTTAAAGACCTTAAATATAGAATGCACCACTTATAAAAGTATTTTGTTAAATACTCAGAGAACTTCAGTTATTGGGCAGCATAAACATTAAATAAAGCACATAGTCTAGCAGCTGATAACCCCAATCCAACTAGATGCTGTGCTGTAGCCAATCAGGCAGTCAAGGGAAGCTCCCACCCCCAGTTTGGGAGAGGAGGGCGTAGAGCAGCTGGATCCAAACCTCATTCTCTGTTCCATAGACATGCTTGCACTATTGCTATTTTCTGACTACAGCTTTTGGCCCAGACTAAGACGCAAGCACACAGCATCTTATTGTATGCAGATTATACAACCAAACAGAAATATGGGCATGGGAGACTAGTTACATGTGTGTGTCACATGTGTGTTCCCTGCATGGCTGCTTCCTTACTTCTCTTATGTAGTTAATTCTAAGTTCCTGAACTACCCAAGTTTAATATGGGTAAACCTGTGGTTGATTTCTAAACTTGAATACCAGTTTTCTAGTAAAATATCCCAAGTGGGTTACAGTTAAACAATCTTCATGAAATAACCTTTAACAGCACAATCAAATAATGTAAGCAGTAGTATCAAGAAGGACCAGCCTGCTACTCAATAAACTCAGAAAAGCAGAACAGTAAAAGCACTAAACCTCATTCATTTAAAATGTTACGGACAAATTGAAGTTGTGCTGAGCTGCACCTGTTGAATTCAGCTGGTGAGAATTTCACTTGGTCCATTAAAAATAAGAACATTAACAAATTTCTTCATAAATGAGATGGGAATAAATAGAGAGATTTTAAAAAATTGGAAGTAGGAAGATGGAAAACAACCAAAATTGTTAATCCTTATTTTGATGTTGTTATGCACCATCAAATCATCTCTGACTTATGGCAACCAATGAATGAAAACCTTCCAAAATATCCTATCCATGACAGCCCCCCGTCTTCTAATTTCTTCTAAATTCATATTTGTGGCTTCCCTAATGGATTTGATCTTTATTTGTATGTGTATGCAGAACAGGGAGATTCCATACAATCTTTAGCAATATGTGTTACTATCTCTTATGTTGTGCTAGGTGGTGAATTGGTCTTATTAGTCCTGGCTGAATACATCTTTTCAGTAAACATACCAAGATATGTCTACTAGCCTATGTACCAATAGTGCATGCCCCCACTTTCTTTTTTGGCAAAAGAGTTAGATCCAAATTATCAAAATAACTTGGCCAAGAACCAGCTGAGAATCGCATTTGTAAAAGTGATACTTCAATCAAATCAATGTTGTCCAGCATGTGTGATGGCATCTATGTAAAAATCCACTATGAGCTATGGTATTGTGTACCCAGTATTTTTGCAGTAGATGATTTATCATACTATTCATTTTCCCACTATGTAATAAATGTGGGGCTGTATTGGCTGATGTATTGGACAGGATTTCTGCAGAAAATTGCTTTTATGTTCACAGATAAAGATTGTTTTAAGAAAAATAAAAATAAAAAACAAAACTAAACGTCAGATGGTCACCTCCTTTCCATTTACAGACAGAAGACAAATCACCCATAATTAATCAATATTGTTGGCATTGCAAATTGCATCAAAATTTGTACAATTTGAATTGTGGTTGCATTTTGAAAGTGCCTTTGCTTTTCAAGTTTTTCTGCCTGCCGCTAATTTAGTTTAGCAACCCAGTAAGAAGAGCCAGTTTATGAGATATCCAAGGGGTATACGAAAAATTCACCTCTTTGGTTTCTTTGTTGTGTGTGTATTTCTTTTGGGACAATGGAGCATCCCCTCCAAAGTTTGTCGAACACAAATCCTTTGGTTAGAGGTTCTGTTTAGGGAGAGTAGAAGTATTTATGACCAATTACAAGATGCAGACAGTTTCTGTCTTTCTACCACCCTCCCTCCCTCCCTCTTTGAAAATCTAGTTGCAAATGTTACTGGAACCATAGTGCTATAGTGTCATTTTCAGGGCCATGCTTCTAGGGAAAGAGAGATAGAAAGAGCCATTTTTAATTGAAATAGGTTTTCAAAGTGAATAGCAGCCCTACTGCCAATTGTAACAGTCAAGTCATGGTTCTTTTTATTTTTTAAAAATAAGAAAAATCCCTTCACTACCTCATTATTTGAAGCAAAATTACTATTACCCTCTGAAAAGTCAGCCCACATTAATTTTCATGAATTAATTTCATAAATGGAGGACCTTCATGGATGCTTTGATCAAGACTGGGTGCTTTTTCTGTTGATGTGGCACCAGGAATTTGTCCTTGCACAGAGACCTTTCCAAGTGTTAGAATAAGAATGCCAGAATTGATCAGAAGCTCTTTCTGGCCACAACCATACCGGTACTACTACAACTTCTCAGACTGAAAAAAGAAACCAATTCAAATCTTGATTGATTGAATTTATTTGAGAACCACCAACCAGCATCCCGCTTTCTGATAACATGCACTGATACACTATCACATTAGTCCACCGCTCTGCTGAATAAAGTCCGTGTTTGATTGTCATTCCATCTTATTACTATTTTTTTTTGCTTTGTTTAAATGTTTCTTGCACCATTCAAATACTTAACGATTTCTGAAAAGGCACTAAGGTTTCCGTGCTGCACTGACATTGAATGCAGAAGGAGTTGTAGGGCTGAATAGGATTTGGGCAGTCCTACTGCAGATGCACACTCACACATTTTCACGTACTCAGACTGACCGCTTTGGCACGGATACATGCATGCACACCATCAGCGCAGTGAGAATACCTTGGAGTGGAAGCTCCCAGAGACTTGAAACAACTCCCCAGTGAACTGACATTTCTTGCCTTTTCCTAAGGGGAAAGGTGATGGTCAAGTGAACCTCTAGGGAGCCACTACTTCAAATTACTTCCAGTGCCTACAGCCTGCAGTCCCAGTGATCCAAGATCTAAGAAGAACCAGAAGAGATGGCCTGATTTCTGCATTGGGGCTGGGTATCACCATTCATTCATTCATTCATTCATTCATTCATTCATTCATTCACACCTTACCTTTTTCCTCATCTACTTCAGTATGGCAAGAACCCAGTGCAATCCACCTGGGAAGAGGATCCAAAAATGAAGATTCCAAAACAGGCTACAGAGGTTAATTTCAGAGGAGAAGACCAACATATAGCATATGCCAGCAGTGCTAGGGACTGGGGGTTGTGCAACTGGCAGACTTCTTCAGTGTCACTGGCAGAACAAAGGAAGTTTTGCACAGCACTTACTGCAACCTGTTTCCTGAGAAGCACCATAGAATGTTGACCATGCTCAGATCTGTTTGGACCCATCTCTGCAACAAATGTGACTGGTGCCCAGGGAGCTGAGCCCAGGGAATCCAATGGATTCCCACCTCCAAAATGGATTCTTTACATATCCCTACCCAATGGTAGAAAGCAAGGTCAGGGAGACCAAATCTACCCTTTTAGATCAGAAGCTGCATCCTTTACAAGGATATTCATGATGGACTGGAGCCCAGTAAAAAAAAATACAAAAGAAAGCATTAAACTGCTGAAAGTACTTACCAGATGTAAACATGGGAATACCATATAAAACATACACCATTTGAGATATAATATTCATTTTTATTGTACTTATCCTGCCCTGTAAACTTAATTTTATAAATGTCCATCCAGAGAAGTCTCTTGAGACTTCATTAATGAGCTTACTCAAATTTAATTTAATAATTTGTGATATGTCTCTTCAGACAAGAATTCCCAGAGTGGCAATAAATTCAGCTCAGAGTTTAAATTGCCAATTAGATTCCAGAGTTTAAAGTGTATTATATCTAACAGACAAGAATTCTGATTTTGACTAGTTAACTGTTCAAAATCATTAATCTTTTGCATAAAGGCCAGAACTGTTGACTTAAGTTCTGAAATAAAAATAGAGGGTAAAGCATAAAGAATATGTTTATATTTTAATATATTGTGTGCAAATATATGGGTGTTAAGTTTGCCCTGATAGCACATGCCAGAGATTCCAAACATAAACCAAATATCAATTAGGAAAGAGGACATTTCTGTATAGTACCACTCTCAGGAAGAAAAAATTCAGACAAACTTCTATTGATACTAACTCTGACCATAGGAACTATACATAAAATTTAAGATTATCAGTTTCTTATCTATTTTTAATTAATTTAACCTGATCCAGTTGGACTGTCATTGTAAGAACTTGTTGCAGTCTATCAGCCAAAATGGCAGTTAGTATTTTAATATCAACATTAATCAGTGAAATAAGTCTTTGTCTGGTTTAGGAAGTACTGTGGTATAAGCAGCACTGAATACTGAGAAAATAACAGCAACATCAAAAATTGAGTTATAAAGATTAGGTACCAGAAAGCTTGAAAAAGTCTTATACTGTTCACTGGAAATTTATCTGGACCAGGTGCTTTCCCTGTTTTCATATTAGTTATTGCTTTGGTAATTGCATCAGTCCTCAAAAGTGCCATTAAAACTGCCTGTGAAATATATCTAGAAAAGGAAAATTAAGCTGAGGAAAAATAGTGACATTGTGGTCTGATATTTCATAGCCATTAATGAGCAAGTCTGAATAAAGATTTAAAATTGGAGATGTATATCTTTGGGATGGGTAAATATCTTGCCACTGTCGTCTTCAGTCACCAAGATGATGGTTCAATGTTTTTGTGGTCTAAAGTGATTTGTCCATATTTTACTGGGCTGCTGCTCACCATTCTCCCTATACATCTGTCTTAAACCAGTAGCTGAAAATTCTTCCTGTTCTGTGTGTACATGTGGGAATCCAGCTCCTATTTAGCATGTTGCACATCTTGATCAAGTTGTACATTTCAAGAGATTGCAAACTGACTTATGAAGATTTTCAGCCTATCACTGATGTCTGTTAGTTGCTCCTTAGCATTAGCAATAATTCAATCTCATAGAAAGCTTTACTAGCCTCCCCTTCAGTGGTGCATGAGTAAGTTGTACCCTTGCAATTTTTGAAATATTCTTGAAACTCAGCAAAAAATGGTTTTTAAAAAATTCATCATTTAACAAGGAAACATTAAAGCACCAAAGGCCAGCAGGTTTGTGCCTATTTTTGAGTAGCAAATCCAAATAGAATGATCTGCTATTACCAATAGATGCTTAGAATAAAGAACTCCTGCTTCCAGAAAATAATTCCATCTTTCTGAAGCCAAGTTTGTTTATCTGGAGAAGCTGATAATGAGATCTTCAGGGACCAGATAGAAGGTCCCAGTCCTCAGGCAACAGCTACCATGCTGTCATGGAGAAATAGGGATCTTGGGAAAGGAATACCAAATTCTAAGAATAAGACCAGTTCTTTTCAACTTACTTATAAATGTTATGGAATTAGGAATGAAACAGTTAAGTTTAACTGCCGATGACACACAATTATTTAGGTTGGTTAAAAGAGGAACATTATACAGAGTTTCTAGAATTTCTAGAAACTGGGGAAATGGATATGAAAAAGACAAATGTGGTTTGAAGTAAGCAAGCATAAAGTAATGCATGAAGAGACAAAAAATTCTGGTGACTGGCCAAGAAAGAGATCTTGGGCTTATGCTAGAAAGCTCTACCAGCTCCACCCAGCTGCTGTGAAAAAATCAAATTCCAAGTTAGGCACATTTACAAAATGAACCAAAAATAAAACTGTCACTATCACAGTCCCCATAAGCCAACCTATGATGCGACCACACTTAGAATACCATGTACAGTTCTGGTCACCGTCCTGCTCTCTCTCTCTATATATATGGTTATATCTCAGAAAATATATATATATATATATATATATATATATATATATATCAGAAAAGGAAGTGAAAACAGGTAAAGGATGGAACAACTGCCATATGAGTAAAACTTATGACAGCTGGGATGCCTTTTCTTAGAAAAAAGGAAGTCAGAGGAAATGTGACAGAAGTATACAAAAGTATGCATGATGTGGAGAAAGTGGAAAGGAAGACATTTTTCGATCACATACAGAATGTTAGAACTCAAGATCATCCCTTGAAGTTAACTGATGAGAGACTCAGCAAATCGGACTTCTTCACATAGTGCATAGACTTTGGAATTTAACCATCTCTAGGAGTATTCACCAATTTGGATGGCTTAAAATAAGGTTAGACCAATTCATGGAGAATAAGGCTATCAATGGCTACTAGCCCTGATGGCTATGTGCTGCATCCAATATCAAAGACAGTTTGTGTATGTGTGCCAAATTGTGGGCGATTTGGACACAAGATGGCTGCTGCATCCACAACTTGCCTATGGGATGCCATGGACAGCTGATAGGCCACTGTGTGAACAGAATGATGGACAAAATGGCTCCTTGGCCTGACCCAGCATGGTTCTTCTTATATTACTATTTGCAGCAAAACAGCTGGTCTTGCAGGACATTCTCCTTGTGTAACGGTATCCTCTTTATTGACTGCTTCCCTGCAAGTCTTGAATAAAGTCTGAAAGACATGGAGTGACTAGCAGAGAAAGAGAACTAGATGATGGTAGGCTTTTCAAGTATTGCTATGAAGTGTTAAACACACACAACCTCAAGATGTTTTTGAGGATTAAGCAGCAACACTCCAAAAACCTGATTCCTCTTTGAAATCCTGAAGTGTTCACACATCTCTAATTGCATAATTATGTCAATGATCTTCAGCATAATATTTGGATTTTGAAGGGCTCCAAATTTTAGTCAAATGATCCATTAAATTTTCCAATTAAAAATCTCTGCATTGACTAAAATGAAACCCTCAATTAATCATGTAAAACAACTTTCTTTTCAAAAAGTTAATTGTTTTAACGGAAGTACTTATAAAATCTGCAGGTGGAAGTTCCTCATCATTCTCTTAGAGGAAACTGTCATGACACAGATATGCTTTATCTAAGAGTAGAATAAAGTACCCCCCAAGACTATTGTTTTATTCACATTCAGAATTATGCAGATGTAACTGCTTAAAACATTGATTAAAGCTTATATGATTAATTCACTAACATTCCTTTAACTGAATGATAGCCCTAGTTTTGTGCAGCTTACCGTGCCTTTAGTACTTTACATCATCCTATAATCCTTTCACCCATTTTCATCATTTCTTATGTCTATTTTATCTTTTGTTTTATTCTAGACTGTAGCAACACGAACACTTTAATGTGTCTTTGTGGAGTGGTCAGGGCTTGACCTTATTTGTCTTAGCTATCATCTCTCTTTTTCTTTTCAGTTCTATCCTTAGAGTTGTGCAAGACCTTTATGCAGGGGAAGGCAACTTGTGGTCCTCCAGATAGTTAGACTGCACTTCCCATGATCTCTCACCATTGGCTCTGCCCTGCTTGTTCAGGCTGAGAGAAATTGTAGGCCAAAACATCTGGAAAGCCACATGTTGTAATTCCTAATTTATTCCAACACTCTACTCAATTAGGAATCTGCAGTATATGAGGCAATCCATCATCCCTGACAGGTGGTTGCTCCACCTCTGCTAAAATACTCTAGCAAACTATAGCCCCACCTATAGAAATCTCATAATAACAAAAACATTTCTCTGAATGATTAAATAAAATCTGCTTCGTTGGAATTTCTACCCACTACTTCTTTCCTCCTTTCTGGAGCGAGACACAACAAATATGATTTTTCTTCCTCATGGCAGCCCTTAAGATATGAACACTGCTAACAATCATCCCCTTAATCTTCCCTTATCCAGACCAAACAGATTCAGGTCCTTCAAACAGCATCAAGATGCTACCAAATCCAAAAAAGAATTCAGAAGCATTGTTTCCACCATTTCGCATTCTACTTGGTCAAATCCCTCACTGTTCTGGTCAGACTACTCTTGACATTCAACATCCTCAATAAAATGTAGGGCTGAGACCTAGATAGAGTCCTCCCAGATGTGACCTGGCCAGCACAATATCTAGTAGAACTATTGTTAGTCATGATCTGGTCACTCTGTTTCTGTTCTTGTAGCCTAAGTTTCAGCAACTGTATCAGACTCTTGGCTGTGTTCAGCTTGTGATCAGCTGAGACACACAGATCCTTTTAGAATTCCATGCTGTTAAGTATCTCCCATCCCATTCTATACATGTGAGTGTGGTGATTTGTGTGTGTGTGTGGGGGGTGTCATGAGTATATTCAATTGAGTATACTTGTACTTGAGTATAAACCTGTTGGTTGTTCTAATGTTCAACCATGATAATGTAATTTTAAATCTTAATTCTGTCATCAATGCTATTATCAATCCCTCCAATTTCCATATTACCTGAACATTTGCTAAGTACAGTCCATCTCCTCATCTAAGGCATACATAGACTAGTTATTAACTGAATGTTCCATCCACAAATAAGTGCTGAATTATCTTCTTTGTCACATTTCATCTTCAGCAGGTCTGAGTTAATGCCTTCATGATGTACTCTACAACCAAGGAGGTCCTGACCTTTTCTGGATTAGAATCCCATTATCTTAGTTCTTTAGACCTCGTATCTTTCTGTTGATTCATCCTGTTGGCTTTATTGTATTCCTGATTTCCCTCATTACAATTTTCTCCCAGGAATCAACCTTCAAATACAGTTTAGTGCTTCTTAACTTCTTCTTGCATGTATAAACAATTAACAGAGGCAGTAAATTCATTTGCCTAACTTGTAATGGTGATCGTACATGCCAGTTCTATCTGCTTAGTTGTGATTGTTTTACTGTCAATAGTGAGATTAGGGAATCCAGTTGAGAAGCAAATAGCCAAGGGGGAAAAAAGTAAAGCATATAGAGGAGTATTGACAAATACCTGTATAAGCAACATCAGTAATACTGTTGTTTCTAAGCCTGCTTCATTCCACAACTTCCTGAATGGACAAATGGAATGAAGTGTTGTCAAATTGGACAAAGATGGGGCAGGTAACAGGAACTTGAAAAGCACCTGTGGTACATCTTGTCCCCTATTCTGCATTTCTTGGCATTTACTTTCTTTTAGAGAGGATAGTTCTTTGTTTGAAGGGCTGCCATGGGATTGTGGTCCATTTTGAAGAAGTCCATTCCATTCAGAACAGGCCAGTCTACTGCAGAACTGATTGGCGAGATTCATAGAAATTCAACCCCACTGGAATCCCTTGTGGATTTCTCCAACATCCCATCTTCAGTGCGTTGCAGCTTCCCAGACTCCCTGCACTTACTCATCTGAACAAACACTGTGGGAAGAATGAACATCTGCTGTCTGATGGTGTGCCTTAAATGAGGTGCAGGAATCCAAGGAAGCTACAGGCTGCAGGACAGATGACTGAATGTTGAAAGAACTTGTGTACATTCATCAGGGATTTCCTAAGTAGCATACGAAACCCAAACCCAACTCATGAGATTTTCTCCAAAATGTTTGTAACAATTGAATTCCTTTTTGAAAGCAATTCATTTTCTACTACATCGTATGGGAATGGTAAAAAATATAGGCGAAATGTCATTTCTGTGCTAGAGTTGTATCAAGTCTCATCAAATGTTTAAATAGGCTGGTCACAGGGGTAGGACAGTGTGGGAAAGGCAGATTCCAAAGCAAACCAAGGATGAGCATCCTGAGGTACCACTGATGTGAAAATGGATTCCCTCAACTTGATAGTCAGGGTTTTGTGATCCAGGGCTGGCAAAACAAATCCTCCTGGTTTGGGTATTCCTATATCAAACCAAGAGGGCTTCCATTAACATGAAACAGTGGTTAGATGAGATGGCAACAGACAATACACTGCTTCCAGTTCAGGATGGGACCTGGTCACCCTTAATTATATGGAGGTTACAAGGTGGTTCTTGCCCCAGCCCATTTCTGCACAATTTATATCTGTGTTCCAGATCTACCTTTGCTTATATCAGTAAAGTTTTTCCCTAGTTTATCTCATGTATGTGTCTCACCTCTGTATTCTGGCTGTGGTGAGAGAAAAAACCCCATAAAGATCTTTTCAGAGTTATTTTCTTTAGGTTAGCAGCATCAGGAAGTTCAGATAGATGAGAAAGTGGCTTGGTTTGAATAAGTAGCTATGCATCTTGCTTATCAGGGCTGAACATCTGAACCCTGAGGTTCACCCAGTAATAATTTAAATCGACAGTACTTTTGGTCAGACTAAGAGATGTATTGAATGACTGAATTGTGATCCTTGGAGGAAAGGAAACAAAGTATAACAAAAACCTATGGCTTTTCATATGCACTTTATTCTATGGCTTCAGCACAGGCATAAATTAATAAAGTAATAACAAGCAGCTGCAATAACATAAGAGAAATTATGTGTCAGTGTGTGCTGTAAACCCATACTGTGTTTCAACTTTTAATATATGAGCAGCTTTAATGGATCAGGCTATGGTTCAGCTACTCCAGTATTTTTCCCCTAAACATTGGATTATACCAGGTACTTCTGAAAAGAATGCATACCCTTATTTAGCAAACTGTGGTTGATATCAGGGCTTTGGGGAGAAGCCCTAGTTTAACAAAGGAACAAGAGCTTTGCATAGAGAAGGTCCCTAGCAAAATCTCTGCCATCATTAAGTGGGACTGGGAAAGATCCCTGTCTGAAAATGCTGCAGAGTATCTGTCTATCAGTGTAGACAATACTGAGGTAGATTGATGGGTGAATCAAAGATTTCCTTTGAAAATATTTTTCTTATGGGAAAAAAATAGCCAAACCAACTTTTTATCCATTTGTATTGCACATATTTAGAAGGTTCCAAGTATGCAGAGACGTCATCAAGTAACTGTGAAAGATGAGGAGCGTGCCGTAAATAGGGGTGGCAACACTAATTCATGTAGAAGTTACTATTCAACTCATCAGAGACCTCTAAACTCTCTGTGATGATGGATGAATCTCCTAGTTTCACTCTCTATTGAATTTTGTCCCCCTCAAAAAAAAGGTCTTTTTGTTCTCAATATGGAGAACTTTGCATATTTTTCCAAATTCTCATCAATAGTGAACTGAAAATGCTCATCCATCTCCAAAGTCAATAGTTATTTTGCTGAACTATGCGTGATTATGGATCAGGACTACTTTGCAATCTCAATTTTTTTTTCACATCCTGCTTGTTCTTATTATTCTTATCAATAAAAGAACCAAACAAAATCCTTAGCTATATCTAGCCAAATGTACATAAGTAACTGACCCCACTTCAGAGACAAGAACAGGGATGCCAGCATACACTGGCTGGGTTAATACATAATGGGAAGCCATGATGGTTTCCACTGTGGGTTGGTCTCGCATGTTTTCTGAACACAGTTGTGAATTTACTGCATGACATGTTTGATTTCCATGGAACCACAGAGACGAACAATGGTCTAATATATCCTTTCCATGGTTCACCAGGTCTTAATCTGTTTTCTGAACCCAAAGATACCATTTCCATGCAGTTACCATAAGGTGGAGAGAGTAGCAATTGCAGCTACTACATCCGTGAGGAAGAAACAGATGACATTGGCAGGAGTGGTGCATCCTGGGACTGAATCTGAACTGCAGAGCCTGATGAGATACACACCACAAGCAGGAAGACTGAGGTAGGAGGATGGAAACTACATGATTATATGACAGCCTCACCCATGTAAGGAACTATACCACCTGGAAAAAACAGAGCATGGTTTAGCACTGCATGTGAAAGCAGCAGCTGTGCTTGCCAACAGCCACTTCCCAAATAATATGCATCAATAACAGAAGCAGTCCTCCTCCAGGTCACCTGTGACTAAAATGACAATGCAGGATGTGTTTCTGAAGGTGTTCACTTCTAGGATACATAGAAATATATCAGCAATTGGGTAATAATTGACTAAAAATATCCCCATGACTCCATGATAATATAAAAAATCACATGCACATGCAGAGGTTAGAATTCCTATCATGAATATGATTGCTCAGATAATTTGGATCTTTTGTTAAGGAAGATAGAGAAAATAGTTTTAGTTCGTTTTTACTGGGATTTATTTAGTTTGCACCTTCTGGACTGAAACCAGAAGAATGTGATCTGCGATCCAAGTTCATACCTTTCTGAGTTTGCAATGTGATTTGCAGACTCCAAGAAAGTGTTTGATAACATTGTAAATTTGAAAAGTGTTCATAAAATGTAGTTTTATGAAATGCACAAAAATATGCTCTAAGTGGGAAGGTAACACATACATTTCCAAGATGTATGGCTGATGTATAGCTTGGAAAAATCATGCCCAGAATGTATAGATTTTCATGAAAAATGAATAAAAGTCTACTATGTGACATGCATTAATGCTGGAACAAACTTTGAGATGGCATTTGGATAATTTTGGTAAGTTTTGTTGTTTCACACACCCCTATTATATCCAGATTCTTCACACACTAACACAAAGATCGAAATTTGGAATGGAAAAAGCATCAGACGTTATGAGGATTTCTGGACTCCATCCATCAAAGAGCTCAAATCAACTGAGAAATGATGTGAAAAATTAGTCTTCTGTCTTCATCAGAGATGGCAAACTTCCTCCTTCTGGAAGGATACTTTATTTCCCAGATGAAATCCTAGGGATAGAAGTATATTTTGCTACACAATCTAATCTTCTCACAAGTGGCTGGGCTGCTTAATAAAGTCATCGCCATTCTACAATAAAAAGTTTCACTATGGCATACATATAGTCCTGCATTACATTAAGTTATAAAGGTATACACATATAAAAGGCCCCAGAACAATTTCAAAGGGGAAAAAACTGCTTTGGAGATGTGGAAGGTCTGGTGGATCAGAATGGCTCTGCTACAATTCTACCACATGGGCCTGTATGATCTATCACATTCTCTATCCTTTCACCCTTTCTGAATGTAAATGTCTATTTTTATAATACAAACAAATTCTCAGGAAAGAATTTAAAGGCTGTGCATATCTCCTTCTTCTTTAACAGACATTCATTTTCAGATTGCAGCTTTCTGGATGCCACACACACTGAAGGGAAGTAGCGTCCTCCGGGAAAATACGCATATCTGCCTGGAGCACTGTGTGCTTTTCCCCTCCTGTGTTAATATTCCTATTACCCTGGATTGTCTTTGTTGAAGGGAAGAATTCCTGATTTGCAGCTCCAGGCATTTTTTCTTTGCTAGCGTACATTCCACCACCCCCACATTTTAGATTTCAGGTTTTAGTAACATCATGCAGTATTCAGTTTCCTTCATGCCAGCTTAACATTCAGTGGCCAATGCTCATTTTATCATATGAACTGGAGCTCCTGTCTTATATATGACAATGCTGCCTTTATTCATCCCTTACATTTTCTTTTCTCCCTTGTTAGTGGCTTTGCTATCTCTATATCAATGTTCTGGCCGGCTGCAATTACAAGTTTTCCCAGCTGGGAACTTGTTGATTTTCTTCCCTTTTCTATTTCTGGGCTCCATGACACACTGATCTGTTTTGAAATGAAGCTCCAATTTTTTCACCTATGCATTTTGCATCTTGTTACCACACCGCATGAGAGACGGGGGTGGGGGTAGCTTTCTTCCTGTCCTTTGGAAATGGGATATAATCTCTGCAAGCTGGGATGACAAATCGAGCATGGCTAAATTGTAGTGCAGAAAGTAGAAGGATTGCCTGGGAAAAACTTCCATGCACAGTTCAGAAGCCTTAGTTTAATAGTCTTGCAACAACTGCATTCTGCTGTATGAGTGAGATGTGATGAGACCCATGATGTTATATTAAATTAAGATAATAGCTTCTTATAGCCCTGGCAGTCACACACACACACACACGCGCACACACACACACACACACACATGGATCCTTTCGTTTGACAGTCTATCTAAAATACAGATATCAGCTTTGAAAAGACTTCAACAAAATACACTAGTCCACAGTATTCTATTTCATTAATTTTATTAAAATATTTCTATGCTGCTTTTCAGATAATAGAGTATAAGGCAGTTTACAATACAGCATGTAAAAATATATAACTACACAGCTTAAAAACAGGGTAACACAATAAATATAAGTGAGATGACTTATCAGTTGTCTGATCATAAGTTGTCTTAGTCATAAAAAACTGAATAAAATTAAAAACCCTGATTGAAAAGTTATCGGTGAAGATGCCTGTTAGGAAGGGCACTTTCACAGATGGGGTGCCATTACAGAAAGGCCCCGCGCCATGTTTTAACCAACCTAACTCTTTTGGTGCAGGGCATTGAGCATGATGTGCATATCTCAAAGGATTATTGAGTTTAGTTCCACATAGTGGTTAAGAAATAGGAAAACAGGGAAATTTTTATTAAAGCACTTGCTGAAGAAAGTTGTCCCCCATTGCTACCACTGGATACAGGGGACAATACAGAGTAGGTGAATATAAGAATGTCTTCCACCACAGTATTTGGAGACAGTTGCATGTAAAATTTAACACTTATGAATGGGAGTGGTGATACCAATTAATTGGGTTTGGGAGCATTCCTGCGTAATCCTTAAAGTGCTTGAAAATGCACATATTACACTGTGGCCTTATGAAGCAGTATAGTAATGTAAAATGTATTTAAAGGTAACTTTAACATTAGTGCAAGACTAAGCTTTAATAAAGCCCATTAAAGAATTATTGCAACTGTTCATCTTGACTGCACTGTTTCGGTCACTTTAGTGAGCATTGGTTTAACTGTGCTATTAGTGATGTGTGTTATTTGAAATACCATTAGGAATACACCCAGAAAAACACACACACACACACACACACACACACACACAAGCAAGATGAGCATATGGCTTAGGTGTTCATACCCTAGGGAAATATGAACAATGTAGAGGTTGATCCATGGTATTTGTACAGCTTAAGCAAGAATTCTGTTTAGACAGTGGTGTGATCAGTGTCATTCAGCATATTCCCACAGCACAGAAATTCCAGATATTCAGAATTCCCTGAATACTGCTTCATACTGTTCACATCCTTGAGCTGTAGAAAGTTCTGGGGGCAATTTCATTGTGAGAAAAGAGTGTTGTAGAACTGCAGTACTATTTATTATGAACAGCCTTCAAACATGCTCTTTGAACTACTGAGCTATACAAAAACATCACTTGATTTTCTTGTAGGGAATTTCATATCAGGCAAATCACAGAGGCCTGGTTAAAAAGGCTGGCAGAGCCAACATCTGGTTGGGAGCCTAGAAGCAGAAAAGTTATCACTGGTCAAAAGTTGTTTCTGAGGAGGAACTTGTTAGGAGGCAACTGTGGATTTTGCTCTGTGAGGAAAGATAGAAGCAAAACTGAAGAGTAATATTTAAAAAAATGTGGGAAGTACTTTTTATAACACAAAGCACTGAGCAAGAAGTGAGCTCATTTCTCACAAGAGAAGTAACTCTAAAATTAGAGGAACAGTCTCCTAAAACAGTCTCCTTTTCCTCCAGTAAAGGGCTAATCATCTGGCTTGAAATATTAGTTTACATGCTTAGCAAGAGACATAAATTTCAGGGTCTCTACCTAACAAAGCAGGTTTAAGTGTTGCAGCTTCACTTACACCTACAAGTTACCTTTACTGACTTTCAAAAATTATAAACAGGATTCAGCAGCAACAAGAGACATCTGTTTCCAAAGGGACAGTTCTCTTGACCTCTTGTAACAAAGTTGTTAGAGCAAAGAACTGTGTGGTTTCTTAAAGGGTGACATATTTATTCTGGGTGACACATTTATTCATGAATACCACCTGCTTCATCAGACTCAGTATGACAGGTGCAATAAAGATATTAAAATACATAGCTAAAAAACTAAGAGGTTCTGCTTGTTCCTGATGCCACTAGAAGTACTCTAGGGAAGGCAGATATATACTGTCCTTCTGAAATCCAGATACTATTTCTTTACCAAGAAAGAGTTCTGCCTGCAAGTGAAGGCTTTTCTCATGCTTCCTTCTCCCTGTTCTTAAAGTTGCCTGGAATATGTACAAAACAACAGAGGATTTGGAGTGGGGTTGAGTCCAAAAATCGTAGAAGAGTAGAGCAGAAAGAGGCCAAGAAATACATCAGGTCCAACCCCCTGATCAGTGCAGGAGCCCAAGTTAAACCATCTCTCCCAGATGGCTGTCCAGTTGCATCTTGAATGCCTCTAGTGTGGGAGAGCCCACAAGCTCCCTGGGAAATTTGTTTCATTGTCGTACTGCTCAGGGAGTTCTTCTTGATATCTAGCTAGAAGCTGGCTTTCTGTAACTTGAGCCTTTTATTCTGTGCCCTGAACTCTGGGAAGATGGAGATGAGACCCTGTCCTTCCTCTTTGTGACAGCCTTTCAAGTATTTGTTGATGCTGATTGTTGATGTTCCATCTCTGTCCCTGCAGTTTGAGTGTTTCTGCTTCTTCTTTGGCTATTGTTGCCCAGGAGTCCAGGAATACCTGAATATACAGGGAAGATTTCTTACTGTACAAGTAAACATTCAATGTCATAGATGACAACAAGGCAATGCCTACACATACATTGGAACTGCCATGTGTAGAGGGTAGGCGACACCTTGTTCTTGGCAACATTTTCTCCCTCAGAACAATAAACAGATAAAGCTGTACAATATAATTGAATTCTGTCTAAAAATGTGGGTGTACAAATTAACCTTTAGTTAATGTCAAGAAATTCCCTGCATCATGAAAAGTGTGAAACAGCATGGTGCAAATGGATATAGGTGAATATTTGGGATATTTTTTGTTGCATCAAGGTACAGAAGGGACATTTCTTCCCCAGGATCTTTTCTGCTGTGCATCTGTACTTGTTTTAAAAACTCTAGAATGGAAAACATGCGGAAGGTCAGCTACTTTAAAGCAGACAAATGTCAACTGAGCCATCCAGCATTAGAAGCGAACACCAAATATGCAAAGCACCCAGCAGTCCTAGAGTTGAAACCTCAGGAATAAACAGCAGGTTCCAACAGGAGGCCACCCTAGAAGACCCCAGCAGTGCTGAGCCAGCTGTATATTTCAAATGGGAAGGCAAGTGAGAGTCCAAGCAGGAAATAAGAAGATGCACAGCTAAAAGCACTCAGGAACATAATGCAAAGACAATCAAGGTAATCACCACAGAATCATAGAATCATGGAATAGAATAGTTGGAAGGGGCCATGAAGTCCATAGAGTCCAACCCCCTGCTGTTGCAGGACACCACGTTACACCATCCCACTCAGATGGCTGTCCAGTTTCTTTTTGAATGCCTCTACTGTGGGAGAGCCCACCACATCTCTAGGCACCTCTCTGGTTCAACCGTCTATCGCTCTGACAGTGAGGAAGCTTTTCCTGATGTCCAGCCTCAATCTGGGTTGCCACAACTTGAATTGATTTTTCTGTGTCCTACATTCTGGCTTTAGCAAGAAAATATCTTGACCTTCCTCTTTGTGACAGCCTTTGAGGTACTTATAGAGGGATATCATGCTTCCCCTCAGTCTTCTCTTCTCTAGGCTGAACATGCCCAGTTCCCTCAGTCTCTCCTCATAGGGCAGTGTTGTCAAACTCTGGATCATTTTTGTCACCCTCTGCTGGACCCTTTCTGCATCTTTCTTGAATCTTGGTGCCCAGAACTGGACACAGTATTCCAAGTGAGGTCTGATTAATGAGGAGTATAGAGGAACTACTACTTCTTGTGATTTGGAAGTACTTCTGTTAATGCCTCCCAAAATAGCATTTGTCCTTTTGGTGGCTGCATGGCATTGTTGGCTCATGTTTAGTCTGTTGCCCACAATTACTCCAAGATCTTTTTCTTGTTCAGTTCTGTTGAGGCACGTATCCCTCATCTTGTATTGATACCTTTGGTTTCTTTTTCCTAGATGGAGGACTTGGCACTTGTCCTTAAAGAATTTCATTCTGTTGCTTTCAGCCCAGCATTCAAGTTTATCAAGATGCCCCTGGATCTTCATTCTGTCTTCTAGGGTGTTTGCTATTCTGCCCAGTATCATCTGCGAATTTGATTACCTTTCCTTGTACTTCCTCATCTAAATCATTAATAAAGATGTTGAAGAGCACAGGGCCCAGGACTGAACCCCGTGGCACTCCACTAGTTACCTCCATCCAATTTGAGAAAATACCACTGATGAGCACTCTTTGTGACCAATTTAGCAGCCAATTTTGGATCCACCTAATAGTTTTTCCATCTAGTCCAGTTTTTGCTAATTTGCTTATCAGAATGTCATGTGGCACTATGTCAAAAGCTTTGCTAAAGTCTAGGTAGATTATGTCCAAAGTGTTCCCTTTGTCCATTTGGGAGGTTACCCAGTCAAAAAATGAGATTAAATTAGTCTGACAGGATTTATTTTTGATAA
>NW_025336087.1:26720291-26727280 GCF_004798865.1 Varanus komodoensis | reverse complement strand
GTTTGCAAGGTGAGTTTGAATATCCCATGTTCCAAAGTTGCCAAAGCTTACATGTGAGCTAGACAATTAGGACTGCCTTCACCTTCATTTCTGATTTTTGGAACCATGCAATTTGATTTTTACGTCCTCTTTTGAGTATCCCAATTAAACAGCATATGAGAATGTGCTTTCAGGCATCCACTCCAAAACTATAATATTCTGGTTAAATTAAGATGACACAACTGCTCTGTAAGTATGGCTCTGAGCCAATTTCAGGAGGCTTTAGAGTAGGGCATTTTGTGTGGGAGGCAATGAATAAGAACTTGAAATACAAGGAAGTACCATGCAAATAGAAACATGTCTCTTCACTCTGTCCTTCATAATACAATACTGCATTCTAGGTTATCTTGACCAAAGTTGCCATAGTTATATAAAGAACAATCAAAACGGCCTTCAACAATTCCAGGAACTGATGTTCGACATGTACTCTGAGGTAGTCCCACTCTTAACAAGTGAATTATCAACAAGCCTACAATGCTTTATAGAGATCATAAAACATATCCACTTTTTAGAACAGTTTCTGAATTTTAACCCCTAGCACTACTCAAAACAAGCAAACAAGGAAACTGTATATTAGTGATTTCTCATTAATGAAACTCATCTCAATTTCTTTGTGTTAGCAGGTTGGACTGAATACATACTATCGCCATGAAAAAAGACAGTGGAGAAATTATGTTAGATCCAACTCCTATAAAGGCCATTTACAGTAAGCGCAGCAGTGGGCTCCGAGTTAAATTAAAATTGATTACATGTGCATTGGTTCTTCAAAGCTTTAGGGAATGTAAAATTAAAAATTCAAAGGTTGCTATTCAGTTTACTAGTGAGATTGGTACTTGATTTAGGCACCCAGCAGGCCAGTGATGGGAAAACACAATGGGGGATAGAAATGGAGATATTAGCTTTCCAAGGCATACCTGTTATGAGAATAAATAGCCATAAAAAAACAAATGATTTCTTTTATTTAGGCTATGAATATCTAATCTTATGACTAGATTTTGCAAATCTGTTTTCTCTATCTCTATATTATATATGCCTGTGTTTACAAGTCAGTTTACTTTTGTACTGTGCTTAGAATCAGTTATGGAAATGCGGTTTTGTCTATCCAGTGATCATACAAGGCATGCTGAAGTGCCGAAGAAAACATCTTTTCCTAGGAATAATACCATAGAGTCAACCCTTTTAACACTCTTGCTTTAAATATAATGCAGATGGTACATAGTGTATTTTTCGCTCTATAAGACGCACTTTTCCCCCCCTCAAAAGTAAGGGGAAATGTATGTGCGTCTTATAGAGCGAATGTGTGTGTGCCCAATGCCCGGGACGCTGCTGGCCGCCTGTACCACGTGGCACCACCTGGCTGGCACGTGCTCGGAGCACCCTGTTCTGCCTCCTCCCCTCCAGCTCAGGTGAGAGCTGTGCCGCTCAGGGGGAGGCGTGCGGAGGAGGAGGAGCCGCGGCCTTTAACCGCCGGCCACACGGAGAGCACGGAGAGACGGACTGCTCACCCCCACCGCCCGGGAAGACCTGCCACTGCTGCCACGCCGCCCGGAAGACCATCGCCAGCACACTGCTGGCCACCTGCACCACGTGACACCACCTGGCCGGCACGTGCTTGGCGTGCCCTGCTCTGCCCCTCTCTCCGGCGCAGGTGAGAGCTGTGCTGCTCAGGGGGAGAGGTGCGGAGGAGGAGGAGCCATGGGCTTTAACCCGCCGGCTGCACGGAGAGATGGACTGCTCACCCCCACCACCTGGGAAGACCTGCCGCTGCCGCCACACTGCCCAGAAGACCACCGCCGGCATGCTGCTGGCCCCACATGGCACTACCTGGCCAGCACGCGCTCGGCGCAACCTGCTCCGCCCCCCTCCTCCGACACAGGTGAGAGCTGTTAATCACAGGTAGGTGTGTGTTTTCAAATGGCAACCCGTCTTTTAATGAAGCCCATGGGGAAGTGATGGGGAATGTGCCTGTGATTATCAGGAAGTTTTCCATGGATCAGTTCTCTGTTAGTTGATCAGACAACATTTTTTTTAGGATCAGTGGATATTTGAACAGCATTACCTTCGTGTATGAAGTTTATTCTTCAAAGGCTACTTAGTCCACTGTGTGTTTGATATACCATACAATATCTCATTTTTTGTCAGAAGTTTTTTTCTATTATTTACTAGTAGGGCAGCGTGGACATTACTGGCTTTTTTAGATTTGCTATTGAATTGTCTGCAGCAGCTCTTGTATAACTGGTGTAGATTGTGGATTCCTTCAATAATTCCACTACTGACTAAGAAAGTGATGTCAGTGATTGTGAGCAACAGAGCTTCATAAATTCTGACTCTAGTGATGATGAGTTCTATGGGTTCAATGAAAACTAGAAGAGTATTCGAACTATAAAGTCTCTCTTTTGTTAATGACAGTGATGATGGTTCTTAATGCCACTGTTGACTGCTGTTCACTTTACAAGGTTGAAATACGGTATTACTGTATTCTGTTATAGTTTATTAAATAGTTTAGTAAACCATTTGATTCAGAATATTTTTTTTCTTGATTTCCTCCTCTAAAAACTGGGTGCGTCTTATGGTCAGGTGCGTCTTACAGAGCGAAAAATACGGTACTCTGAATGCATGTATTTCAGTTGCATCAGTGAAACACTGTAAATAAAAGGATAACGGTAGACAAGTTTCTCCATTGCAAAGATTAAAGGCTGAAAATCTGTACCAGTAGCAATGTACCAATGTACTGAATTGAGAGATCCAAGATAATGAGAAACCAACACAACTGATTTTCTTTTCCTCCAATTTTCTGGCCCTTAAGAAATGTAGATAGGAACAGATGCAGATGTGAGAATGATTATTATATTTCTTTATTTCACATTTGCAGTCTTTGTTACAGTTTTTTAATCAATTACATACACTTTCTAACATTTCAAAACAGATTGTGGATAAAATAATATCCTGTTCTCTTTATACTAGACATAAAATTTTTCCGTAATTTTCTGTGGTTATAATCTCAGAGACCATTGGTCACCCTAGATATACAGTGCATCATTTTTGTTTGGGATTTTTCTCCCACTTCCACCATTCTTCCTGTGGATAGTCTAGCATCAGGACTGAATAATCTTTATGCTAATAATCTTATATTAACTGCCAGTCAAAATGTTGTGCTATGCAAAATACTTATTCTGTTATGTGTCGATGCAAGATAGTTATCAAATGATAAATGGTTATAAGGGAATAAATTGGAATATGTGACATCTGGCAGCCTAATTCATGACAGTGTTGTATGTACATGGCCTTTGCTATGTTTGCTTTTAAAAAATTATTTTAATAACAGTAATATTGGAAGAAAAGAAAGAAGAGAGAAAAGGAATAAAGGGTGGGGGGGGGGAGAAAAAAGTGAAGAAACACTAAGGGATTTTACTCACCTTACTATAACAATCATGAATTAATGTAAACATTAATCTTTAACATATTCTCAGAAGTTCTCTTCCCTTTATATGCATATTTTTCTGCTGTAATTTTACTTACCACCAAAAAGTAAGTTATGTAAAATGTGATTTCCACTGATCAATAAGTTCTTCAGCTATTATCTATGTACATTATTAGTCACTCTTGCCCTTACATTTGCTGCATTACTATGTAGTCACCTAACTTATTTTGCCAGTCTTCAAAGACCAATTTTTCTTTTGACTTCCATTTGAGTCCATTTTAATTCTAGCCACAATTGTCACGTGCTGTTCTGGCTTGGACTGTACTTGTGTGAACCAGCATCCAGTGTAGCAGCACATTTATACAATGTGAAACAAAAACAGAGTGGGTTTCATAAGAATCTCTGCATACCACCTGATTTACACTCAGGTTGCAATTCTAGATGTATCTATCCAGGTGTAGGTTCCACTGAACTCAGTGGGACTTACTTTTGGATGGACATGCACAAGTGGGATGTAAAAGAGAGTGCCATGGTGTCTCCTTAGACGCAGAGGACGCTGCTTTCAGTGCTGTAGTGAGCTTTTGTGATGAAACCTGTGAAAAAAGAGGCAAGATGCTACATCACTGAAAGACATGATAAACTTTATCAACAGCACTTAACCTGTGGGGAAATAGTGATGGCCTGGAACTGCATGACAATTTCTGTTATTGTACAGGCCAAATGTCATGTGCCTTCAGGCCAAGCGCTAGATCTCAGCAAGTTGGAGCATCCCTTCCATTTCCCCTTGAGCTGGTTACCATCTCTCCCTTGCCACATGCTCACTGGAACAGAGGGGGAAATATCTTTGCACCCAGTCCCATAAAGGTGGTTCACATTCACAGGGTGAACTGTGGGGACTAAACCATCAGAAATTCACAGAAGTTACAAGGTAACCTCTGAAGACTATATGCTAAGAGATATAGTAAAATTAGATACGGATGGGTAAAATGGGCAATTCTTCAGTTTGGAAACAATATGCATGTCCTTCCAGATACCTTTGCTGTGTTCCAAAGATCTGAACACGATTGTGTGGTGTCCTTCTGGCACATGCAGCATTTTCCAATGAGAACTCACCACCATTAGAGTTTGACATCAACTCTATTGTTTCACAGCTTTTAGACAAGATGGAATGATAGCAAAGAAGCTATTAAGTGTGTGACTACACCTATACATTTTCCAAAAAGGATATGGGACAATTAGGTAAGCCTCTAATTACTTTCAGTGTCTGCTTAAGATGGAATGTTTGCCATTAATGATTGCCTTTCTTTGGAATCAAAATATGCTGCTGTTACCTACTGCTTTGGAGCAGAAAAAAGCATCTGCTTGTTGAATCTGGTAGCTGAAGCACAGCAGGCAATGTCCAGCAAGTTTTCATTGCATAAAGTTTGCAGGTCTTCCCACAATGTTGATTTAATAACTGCTAGGCTGTGTTGGTCTTCCCTACAACCTGGTTCTTGAATTCTAACTGTATAAAGCCGTTCTCTGTATGTGAGGAATAAGTACTGAAATTCACAGGAACAACAGACTTTTGAATATGAGCAGAATATCAAGAAGACAAGCAAAGTTAGAGTCACTAAAACAAGAGTGAACACCTTGTGGCTCTCCTGAGGTTTTGGCCTGCAACTTCCCCTAACAGATATAAACAAATTAGAAGACTGGTGGTAATCGTATACTGAAACATCTGTATTTAACACAGGAAAACAGAGCATCTCTAACACTGGAAATACCCTAGTTATGGAGCTCCTTCTCCCTTCCCTTCCCTTCCCTTCCCTTCCCTTCCCTTTTCATTTTCAAATCCTGGTGTGTCCTGGGTATTTTACTTGGTTTTGCAGTCTCCTCTTCCATAAAACACACACACACCATTCAGAATCAGAATGCAGAATCAGGAAAACAGTGATAGAAGGTAATGCCCTTCCATTCATAGAAGATCCTCAACTGAATGAAGGTCATTGATATGATGGATTTAGGAAGCACTGCCCTCACTTTCGGGTGATTTGTTGCCTTCAGTCAGAAGACAAAGCTGATTGTTTCCCCAGTTCTGTGAGGTCATGATAGTCCCTCCTTGGCTGGCATTGCTGATGTGACTAAAGAGAATAATACATAGCAATGAGAAGGGAAAGAGGCACCGCTAGCAGAAAACAAAATCAAAATAAAATAATATATGATAAAATATCAGCTGCTTCTGCCATGCCATTCAGAAAGCATTTAGAACACATTTGGAATATGCTGATGATCAACCAGAATGGGTAAAAACAGAAGCACTTCTGACCTAGTTGTCTGGTTTGTAGCCACCATAGCCATCAGAAACTGCATGAAAGGAGCAAACTTTTTGCAGTAATTGTTTATTATTTATGATTACTCTGGAATTGATGTTTTGGGATGTTAATTTTTAGTCATTGGTGTCTAAGGTTGTCTAAGTTTGCATTGGTATTGGAAATTCCCCTGTACATGATGTTAAAAATATAGGAAGCAGTCCATGTCAAGGAAGGAATAAGCAGGGCGGGGATTGAAAGTGGCAATAAAAAACTAAAAAAAAAAAAAAACACCATTAAAAATAAACCCTTAAAAAAAACCAAAACACTCAAGCCATTGGTCCTGTGTTCTGCAGACCTCCAGACATAGGATTCAGTCATACTTATTCCAAAGTCAACAGCACAACTCCTATTAATTTTCATTGTACAGGATTTTAACCACATGCATAATGCTGCATCTTGAGGAGTCAGGTTAGTCTCTTGTCTTATAGGGACTGCAACATTATACCTGCACATCTTTAGCCTGGCAGTATAGCAGACCAAAGAAACTTTCCAAAATGCACAGCTCCTTTTCACACTTATGAATAGCCCGCATTGGACCGTATTGCTATTTTTTAAGCCTTCATAATTACAGTTAGCATTTTCTATTTTGAATTCCCCACTCATGCCTTGCTAAACTGTAGACAACACATTTCAATTCAGTTAAGCCTGGCAAAAGGGGAAAATACTAGCTCAGATTTCTGATATGAACTTTGTATTGGATCTCACTATCAATAATGTATAACCTAATAAAGCTAAGATATTTCTCTGTTGTTTTTGTTCCCGCCTTGCACACCCCTCATTCTGTTTTTGATTAGTGTGTGTCCGCATGCTAATATATAGGTTGGCTGCAGAATAACCATTTGTGGCAAGAGCATACAATATAGCACATGCACTTCTTAAAGTCCCTGCAAAATTGTTTTGGGATTTCTTCTATGTTTATGGATAACTTTGCATGGTCTTTCCAACTTTTTAATAGAAAAGAGCAAGTGTTGATTGTAGTGTTGAACCCTGATGTCCATTGTCAAGGTAACATTTCCTAGGCCAGTAAACCTGTGTGGTGTAGTGGTTAGAGTGTTGGACAGGGACTCAGGAGACCTGGGTTGGAGGCCCCACTAGGCCATGGATGGGATACAACAGAGAGGAGGATCAGATGATGATAACGATGACAAAGCCAACCTTCCACAATCTGGTTCCTT